>NC_069794.1:17291839-17549339 GCF_027406575.1 Nycticebus coucang | reverse complement strand
GCTTTGAACAGTCTGGATGTTTTCAATGGGCTCTGTTCTACTAGTTCATGAAAGCCTTTTTTAAAAAAGATAATACAACTACTTGGGGTTTTTTTTTTTATCTTCTTTCCTATTCACGATTAAAAATGTGATAAATCAGGTTTTTGGCTCTGAATAACAATGGCTTGATTTAGATTTCCTAGTAAATCTATTCAAAAGTGAAACAAAGGGTGCCTTTGGAGGATACCTTACACTTCACCTGGACCAGGCACGTAAGGGCAATTCAGATAAAAATCTTGTTAGGAACTCAACAAGAAATAGAAGATTTTCTCTTTTCCCTGGTTCAGGCTTTATTTAAACTCTTTGTTCAAAAAAAATGAACAGAGTGATAGTTGGATTCTAATTTACAGATATAGCTTAGACGTCTAATATTAAATTAGAAGATCACACAAAAAAACCATTTACACATAAAGGTTAAACCAATATTTAAATTTTTAAAAACTTTATATTACATAAAGCCAAAGTGAAACTAAATACAGGTTAGCCAACTTCATTCACAAACATTAGTCAAAATATATACATTCTAAAAGAAACAAAAAAGCCATAATTGAGGAAGGATCTTTCTTCTAAAATGTGTTTTATCATAATTTGCAAATGAATTGCAGGTGATCTAAAAAGTAAGCCAATCCAGGCAGGAATTCCAAAACACATTAAAATGGCTCAAGTTGAGAGAGAAAAGCTAGGTGAAAAGGAGACATCTGTTCAGATGATTCTGTGCTGTCTTTCTCTTTTGCTAAATAATAAATATATAATTAATTACCCTTCAGACAAAAAAGTCTGATTTAATCTTCAATAAAACTGCGATTCTGAAATAGTTTCGCAATTTTTAGAAGTTAACTTTGACATTTGCTCAAAAATGTTTTTGAGTCTAAAACCGACTCAGATTTGGGGCAATGAAAATAACACATTTCCCAAGACTCAATGTTTTCACTGACATGTACACATTTACAATTTTAAGGTGAAATCAGCCCTAGAGGAAAATAGGAACCATGCCTTTTCCCTTTTTGTAAACCGTGTCATAAATCCAAGCGACTGGACTCATGGAGACTTCTCGTAGTTTTGTCTGTTTTAAGGGAGAAAATGCAATTGACATCTTTCATCGCACACTTATTTCTTGTTTGCGTTTCTCGATCTTAGGAGCTCTTGCATAATTTGCATATGGCGTGTTAAACAAAAGGAACAGTGATCGCCTCACATACAAAAGGCCAGATTGGAGCCGGTCACTGGTCAAGAATGGATCCGGTCTGGGGGTTCTGCTTGAGAGAACAGAGATCTGCAAAGTTCAAATAGTACAAATAGGGAGCAAGGTTGCTCAGAGCCATCTCACTCCGAGATCAGCTTTTCCCGCGTGCGAGCCATTTCAGACCTAACGTTTGAACAGAATGCATGCAAAACAGACCGGAGGGTGGGCTGGGTGGGGAGGAGCTGATGAAAAACAAAAACAAAACCGACAATAAAACTTCCAACAAACAAAACTGGAAAGCCCAATGTGTCAAAAAGTTACTCCACTTCTGTGGGTCAAAACGCAACAGGTTCCGAAGTGCAAAGCAAACACCAACTGCTGCTGGATACAACCGCCCTCTTTCAAGTTGTGCGGGTCTGAAATGATCCTGCAAATTCCCACGCACGCTAGCCGGCTCACTCAGGCGCTCGGCCACTCGCGCCCCGACTGGCGTCTCAGCTTCCGCCAGGCACCTATACATCTTATGTACATACAACCCGGACCCCCTGTCGCGGGAGGGCGCACGGGGAGGCCGCAGAGCTCGTACCTATACATATGTACACGTGTGCACACCGGTCCTCGCCAGGCGACCCTGCGGGGTCATAGCGCGGCTGCGTAGGCCGCGGGGTAGGGGTCCAGCTGAGGCTTGCCCATGCCTGGCAGCAGGATGTAGGCAAGCGGCGGCTGCAGCCCGGGGCTGGGCCACGCGCTGCAGTTGCACGGGATCATGTAGCCCGGGTTGCCCGGGCTGGGGTGCGAGTGCGTGTGCCCCCCGGCGGCCGCGGCCGCCGCTGCAGCCGCCGCTGCCGCGCTGTGAAAGGCGCCCGCGCCCGCGGTCGGGTAGCCCAGTGACGAGGCGTACGGGAGGACAGACGACGACGACGAGATCTCTGCCATCTTGGAGCCCAGGTCGAGCAGCGAGTAGGGGCTGCCGGCGGCTGCGGCGGCGGCTGCTGCGGCGGCGGCGGCCGACTGCGGGAAGAAGACGCGAGCTGCTGCTGCTGCGGCGGCGGCGGCCGCCTTCTCGGGGTTGGCGAGCAGGGACTCGGGCACCAGGCCGCCGCCCGCACCCGCGTGCAGCCCTGCGCCGGCCTTGAGCGCCGGGTGCTCGGCGTCGGCCACGCCGCCCAGGCCGTAGGGCACTGGGAAGGCGAACTTGTCCTTCTTGAGCAGCGTCTTGGGCTTGCGCCGCGGCCGGTACTTGTAGTCGGGGTGCTCCTTCATGTGCATGGCGCGCAGACGCTTCGCCTCGTCGATGAACGGCCGCTTCTCCGACTCCGTGAGCAGCTTCCACTCGGCGCCCAGGCGCTTGCTGATCTCCGAGTTGTGCATCTTGGGGTTCTCCTGGGCCATCTTGCGCCGCTGAGCCCGCGACCAAACCATGAAGGCGTTCATGGGCCGCTTGACGTGATCCACCGGCTTGGACATGCTCTCGCTGTGCTGCGGCTGCAGCCCGCCGCCGCCGCCCGGGCCCTCGCCCTCGGCCCGGAGGAAATCAATGTTGGCTGCCCGTGGGGACCTGCTCGGCAGGCCGGTGCTCACCGCGCCCCACTTCGCGCTCCAGAGTCGCTCCCGCCCGGGTGGAGGGCTCCGGGGGACCAGCCCAGGGCCGGGTCGCGCCCGGGGCCGCCCTGGACTATCCGGCCGAGCGCTCGAGAAAATCCTATCCGGGGCACTGTAACTTGTCGGCGGTGCCCCTACTCCGCTGTGGCCGTTTGCCCTTAACTTTCCTTTTGGTCCTTCCTCTCCGCTTGGGTTTGCTCTGGAACTCCCCGCAGGCAGCCGCTCCCCAGCAGGGCTCTCCCCCCTCCTCTGTTCTTTCTCTCTTAAATGTACAGCAGCCCCGAAAGTTGTGTCGTGCATCCACCGAGTTGAGCCGAGAAGCCCACTGCCGCGTGCTGCCAAGTGCCAAAGGGGGCTCTCGGCGGCTGGAGTGTTTGGGTTCCCCTCGGTGACTTTCTCATTTGACAGAAGCAGATGGGGGTGGGGGAGGAGAGGAGGTGGCCCTGGAGGAGGAAGAGGCGGGGGAGGCGGAGTGTCCGGGCGCGCCACCGGAACGCACTGCACGCAGCAATGGATATAAACACAAATACTGCAGCACCGACCAGTTGTCTTCTCTCCGGCACCGTACGCTGGGAACCCCCCAATCGTCTGGGGTTTGGGAAGAGGGGTGAAGCTGTGTCCCCAGAACTTGCCTCTTGAGACCTTCTCCCCGGCGGTTGAATGAGAGGGGCGAGGAAGGAGGTTGGCTGAGGCTTCAGCAAGCCTGGGGTCTCCTGGCCTCAGAGGAAATTGTCTCGGCTCGCAGAGGCGCTGCGTCTGGCCGTCCCCCGGACCATGCTGGCTCGGCTCGTTCTGAGTCCCTCCAGGCGCGCCAGCCGACTAGGGATCCCGGAGCTCTCCGGGCGTGGGCAGCGCAGCCTTGGCGCAGCGCGCCAGGCCAGGCACCCGCTGCGTTCCCTTCTTGGTTCTCTCTGCAGCCGCCAGTCACTTGAAACTAACTTCGCCCAAGTTTCCTGCGCCGGCGCCGCAGCGCCTCTCTGGGCGCTCTGGCCTGGGAGCGTGCGCCCGCGTGCGCGCCTCGCCCGGGGCCCGCTCTCCTCTGTCCTCAGGCCGGAGCCGAGCAGGCGCTGGGGCCGAGGTGCTGCAGGAGGAGATTTAAGCAAAACCCGCCATCACCTCGGTTCGCAGGTCCGCGCTGGAGCAGCTCCCACTGTCCCCACTGCCGCAGGGCAGCGGGCCCCTTCCCAGCCCAGGCCGCTACGCCGCCGCTCCGGAAGCGGCGGGGGCCCTCGGCACCCGCTCAGGTGAGTGTCGCTACCTGCCTGTGTACCAGCCCGCAGCCGGCGCCGGGTGTGCATGTCCAGCCCGGGCTGAGAGTGAGTATATCTGGGGGCGTGCGGAGGAGGTGGAGCCCAGGACTCCAGGAGGGAGGAGGGACCAGCGGAGCCGCCTCCGGCTCCCACACGCCCAGGACCTCGAATTAACAGATCCCCTCCGCCCCCTCCCAATACTCCTCCTCCCACTCTTTTTCACTTGAGAGCAGGTTTAGGCGAGTGGAGAGTCCGAAGCGCGCCGCGGAGTCTGCGCACTGTTTGGCGTTGGCCACCCCCGGTGTCATCCCGGCTACCCTGGCAGGGCCGGAGCAGCTGCACCGGTGGCGGCGCTGGGAGCCTCTGCCAGGAAGAAGGGGGCACGCGCAAGGAAGACAGCCTTTCGAACTACGGAGGAAGAGGGTTAAGCCTCGGGAAACGGGGAGGATCATCCTTGAAAATGTTTGAGACTATTCCTAGCAAGAAAGTGCCCATTTTCCTCGGAGGGCCAGATGTTGCTTGCGACAGACGCTCTCCGCAGGTCCTTGCACTGGTGATGCGCTCAGTCAGAGGTAGTGGAATGAAAAATAGTTCAGAAGGTTTAAGTGTCCTCTTGGCAACCCTTTCCAAAAGGAGCTAGCCCAGACTGAGAATATGCATTCTTGACTACTCAGGTTTTTGAAAATTCTGGTTTGCTTTGCTTTGTTTTGCTTTTATCCCGGTCTCCAAGAAGCATCAATATGCTGATCTCTTTAAGGTACAGTTAACTTACAGTATCTCATTTAAATGCACAGATAGGGCAAAGGTGTTTAAAGTCAAAGTATAAATTGTTTCTCTGAATAAAAGAAGTAAAACATACCAATCCTTCTATGGAAATATTTTTATGCTGTTAAGTAGTTTTCTTAATTTAGTCGTTGGGCAATTTTTTCTTTAGAACGGACATGGTGCTGACATCAAACAGGGTAATTCCGTGTGCATGTTTTTTCTCACTTCTTGGTATGCTGCAACACACTTAGAACATGATCTGTCTGGAGGGTTTATTCAGAAGGTGACCTGCCCTTCAGGGAGAACTTGCTTGCCTTCTTTCTTTGGCAGTTTGGATGTGACCTAGCTCTGTGGTATGTGCAAGTAGGAACTTCTATAAACGGTGAACTCTTCAAGTCTTTCTGTGGTTTATGTTCAAATTATACGCAGACACATGCAGAGAAACACAAAAGCATTGATTGTGATTATGAACGTAAATAAAAACTGGTTTAGGCCATCAGATTTATTTCAAAGTTGGGCTTGTCTTGTTCATTTGAATAAAAGAAGAGTGGTTGTTATTTTTTAAATTAAGAGTTGTAATAGAACTGTGAATCAGCTGTGGTATGTATGGGATTTGTGTTTTTCTTAAGATATCACGCTTACAAATACTTATATTGTATCAGTTATGCTGTTGTATTGCTAAAACAATTGCACTGATTTCTCTAGAACCATATTCCTTTACATGCTCTGAAAAGATGCTGTCAATCACAGACTCTAGGTGAAACAATGTTAAAACACTAGCAAGAGTAATTACATAGATTAGAACATTAAATATCCTGTTGTGGGATGGTAAACTACAAAATTATCATCCCTAGATTTTAACATACTAACTCGGATAATAGGTTTGAGACAAAACTCGTATACACTGTTACATATCTATAGAGACACAAGATATGAAAAACTTATTCAGTAAACATTGTGAATAAAGTTGAATCTAATCATGATCATCTTAACACATAAAAAGGGATAAGGATTGAGAAAACAATGACTTAAATTATTTTACACTCTTTAAATTTCAAAATCTAATGCATAAATGATTATGTTGGAAAGAAATGTTTATATATATGACTAAAATAAAAAGTAAATGACTGGATGCTTGTTTATTCACCAAATAAAATTTCACACATTTCAAAATAGATCTGTTTTTTAGGGGATCAATACTCTTGACCTAAGCCCTTCAAAACTAAGGAAAAAGCCCTCAGTAATCCATGCATTAGAGGAAGGAAACACAGCATCACTGTTATTAACCAACCTCTATACCTCTTATCTGAATCTGGTTGCAATTTTAATGAATTTTCTAGCTACTTCCATTCATATGTACCAAAATGTAAGTTCACTTTTAATTTCCTCGTATCAGGAAATTGTTTCAATTAATGAAACATTGATTGTTATGTTTTTCAGTTTCGTCTTAAAGGTGGAAAATACCAGGATATAGGAAATGGAATAGTCTGTGTGAGTGAATAGTGAAGGGAAAATACATTGAAAGAGAATTCTAAGTTTGATGGGATTTATCTTGTCAGCTCTTGTTTGTAAGCATCTAGAGAACAGTACTATTTCATCAGTAGAATCTGCGTGGGTTTGTATTTTCCTTGTGGATCTAGTGATACCTGCAACCACGAATGTATCTAAAACAGAGAGTATCTCAGAAAAAGTTTGAGAGTTTTTGTAAATTCAGTTTCCTCTTTTCCCCCTGAAGTCCTCCCCCATGAATGGTCTCTTTTCAATTCTAAAACTTTCACTAGGAGGCAGCAATGAGGTTGTTGGAGAATAAAAAGATACCGTGGCAACACCAGACTTGCTTTCTCTTTCTCTTTCTTTTCCATAAAACAGGGGAGAATTCTTGGATCCCAAAGTGAACAGAGCCATTTCCTCCATCTTCTTACTCTGCTCTCTCTCATTGGAGTTTCACCCAGACGGCTCACTGTGGTATTTTTCTAGAACCATGGAGGCGATAACCACGCAAAGACAGACAGGTGACCAGGCAGAAGAAATGTTCAGTGAAGGTGATGCCCTCCAAGTGCAGAGGCCAAGGAATCACCCTGAAATATTGAGAGCTGGGAACTATAGCTGGAGAACATTGGGGTTTTGTCTTTAAGCAGAACCCCAGTGTTCATAAGCTTTCATACCTGCACAGACAGGTGATCCAGCTTCTTTGTCCTGCTAAGAAGGACATGGATAAATTACAACAGCCAACACTTAGCCTTTTGTCAAGTTCTCTGGTCCTCCTCCTATCAACCTCTATAAGGGAGAAAATCCCAAACACATGGTCCACGTGAAGTCTGTAAGACATGAAGAGCTGGATGAGCTCCATGGTCATAGCAGGAGCCAACAACTGCACCTGTTACTGGTCAGTGTTCATCTTCCTGAAATTTCTGTCCCTTTGTTCTCACTACTCCTGTGGTACTTGGAAACTGGGAATGTACAAATCAATTATGGAGACCACCTTTCCTAATCTCTCCTCAGCAGTGCTCAAGCAGGCTGGCTCTTTTCTTTTCTTTTTGACGGAGTCTCATTTTTTGCCACTCTTGGTAGAGTGCTATGGTGCCATAGTTCACAGCAACTTCAAACTCTTGGGCTCAAGCAATCCTCCCGCCCCAGCCTCCTGAGTAGCTGGGACTATAGGCGCCCACCTCAATGCCCGGCTAATTTTTTCTATTTTTAGTTAAGATGGGTCTAATTCTTGCTCAAGTTGGTCTGGACCTCTGAGCTCCAGGGATCCTCCCACCTCAGCCTCCCAGAGTGCTAGGATTACAGGCGTGAGCCATCCAGCTTGGCAGCTAGTCTTGAACAAAACCAGAAATGAATGAGCTGGGTTGGACAGTGAGTATACTGTTGGCCTGTGTAATGAAAATCCTTCCAACCTTCAGTAGGTTTCAAATGAGGAGATTGAATTCTGGGATTACTTGTAAAATTCATCACCACCACAGCTCTGGTTTATTTTGAGAAAGAACAGATCTGGGAAAGGGTTCTCTCTTAACCATCCCAGAAGAGAGCTGGATAAGCCATGCTTGTGGCTTCCTAGAAGCCATGCTGACTCTCTTCTCCTCCAGCTTCCCCATTGCCGAGCTTTGTGTACTCAGATTCCGTTTCCTAACTGAAGGTGGATCTGCTTGAGAGCTCATTTGCTGAGCAATTCTGCTTTATATATAGCCAAAAAGCCATCAGTTACTGAGTTCTTAAGATACTGCACATTTTACATACATTTCTTTTTTAATGTTTAGGAAAATCCTTTGAGGTAAGAGTTACTATCTCCAATTTGCAGATCTGGGGGCCTTAGAGCAAATGAGTATGTCATTTGCCCAAAATCACACAGTTGTAACTGGAAGAACTGGCATGTGAACTAAGGTGATGTCTGTAGCCACCACCACACTGAGGCCATTAGAAGTCTCAGTCCCTGCTAGGTCAGATTCCCACTTCCACCTACATCCTTAAGCTTTCTGTGACTCACCCAGAGCCCCACTCCTATGAGGGAGTGCCCAGTGGCAATCTCTCCGGTGAGGCCAAGGATACAACCAGCAACACCCCAATTCAAAGAGGCAGTCTCTCCGAGTCCCCTCCTGGCTGCCCCGGGGCCAGGCTCCTGTGGCTGTTGGCATAGAATTGGCCTCAGCTGCAATCCACTATCCCTCTCTCTTGGTGCCTCCCACCTCAAACACTGAACAATCGCCTGCCCTGAGTAAACCGATCTCTACCCTTTCTCTGATAGCCAAGGGCTGTTCTTACAACACTGCTATCTAATCTCAGTTTTTGTTTCCCCCATCCTCTTTGTCCCACCCTTCCCTCCCTCCTCTCCCCTCTCCCGCCTTTTCTACCTCTCTTTTGTGAACCCTTAGTACACAAAATTGGCTTAATCACACACAGTTCCTGATTCATGAGACACTCTCACAATAGACCCGTGAATAGCCCGGCTTTATGTATTTAGCTAGTTATATTTGATAATTAAATAAGCACCTGTGAATTTGCCACCCCAAACTGTATCTGCTGGTAAACCTATATCTAACGAAATCATCTCCCCAGTAAACTATTCTCTCTCTTGACCTCATGTAACTATTTTCATTCTATTGATTTTTTTATATAGTTTTTCTCATCAAGATGCATACTTAAAAGGTAGGTTTTTATTTTAATTTGCTTTTAACTTATAAAAGGTTCCAAAAGTTAAGACTTTTGTATATAATCTTTATGGTCTTAATTGTTTGACTTCATCAGTACTACCACCGGTCATTGTAGTTTATTCATTTTAGCTGCTAGTGGTCAATTGTATAGATACTGTAGTACTGTACACTACCATTTACTGCTTACCTTCCTGTTGATAAGCATGTGGGTTGTTTCAGTTTGTAACCACTGTGAACTGTCTGCTATAGCATTCTTGTTCAGGTGTGGAGGCGAAAAGCCACGCAAATGGGAAACTCAGCTAGTGTTGTACCCTTTTTACAAGTGGGTCCCCTTATGTTTCTGTTTCCTTTTTTCTACATGCATTCAGAGAGTTATTTTGTATACTTATCCCAAGTTTATTATCTATGGGAGAGCTGGCCTTATAGGAGCTATTTCTCCATTACCAGAATCCACCTTAAAACAGAGTGTTGTGCATAATGTGAGGTTTGATTTCTTTCCACATAGTGATTCAACTTTTTAGAACAGCTCACAGCAACCTCAGACTCTTGGGCTTAAGTGATTCTCTTGCTTCAGCCTCCCAAGTAGCTGGGACTACAGGCACCCGCCACAACACCTGGCTGTTTTTTGGTTGCAGTTGTCATTGTTGTTTAGCAGGCCTGGGCCAGGTCCGAAACCACCAACCTTGGTATACATGGCTAGTGCCCTAACCACTGTTCTACGGGCGCCGAGCCATGTCTAGACTGTTCAGTTCATTGTACAGAATTCATGATAGCAGTTGTCTTTGTTTTTCCCTGACCGATATAAGGCATGCTGGAAGGAGGGGCAGGAGTGTCACCACACTCTTTTCAGAGTTCTGGGCTTTTAACAGTCTGGTTCAGCCCTGGTCCCACTGCTACCCAATCACACAACTTCCTGGAATTCTGCTTGGTTACACTTTTTGTAGTTCAGACAGTTAACCAAAGAAGTCATGCAATCTTTATGTCTAGAGCAAGAGTCCCACCTGTTTGGGTCCAAGAACCCTGAACACGGGCAGTGCCTGTGGCTCAGTGAGTAGGGCACCAGCCCCATGTACCGAGGGTGGTGGGTTCAAACCTGGCCCTGGCCAAACTGCAACAAAAATTAAGCAGGCGTTGTGGTGGGCACCCAGCTACTTGGGAGGCTGAGGCAAGAGAGCTGGAGGTTGCTGTAAGCTGTGATGCCACAGCACTGTACCAACGGTGACAACGTGAGACTATCTCTAAAAATAATAATAATAATAATAATAATAAAAGAACCCTAAACACTGGAGGAGCAACTCCCTCCCCCATTTCTCCATCAGCTCAGCACAGATTTTTGCCACAGCCTGACACTCTCCTGGTTATGGTGTTAGGCTGTTTGCTTTGGCTTGTTCGTTTGCATCTTCCAAAGGAACCGCAGCCTCTGTGCCTGTGTTATAGGCACCAAATGGGGCGGGGGTAGCGAGGGCCGGCTTTCCCAGGTATCTTTCGCTACCTCTGGAGAGGCCTGGTCCAGCCTCAGTGCCTGGTGTCTTTAGAACAAGCCAAAGACCCTTATCATTCCACGTAGTCTAAACGTCCTAAACGGGGGGCATTTGTTACACCCAACAGCATAGTGTTTCTTTCCCTACAGGCAGCATAACAATAACCCACGAGCGAGCAAACGCTCTAACCCCCTCTTATTTTTGTTTCTTGAATGTCTTACAATAAGCGGACACAAGGCAGGAATCCTGAGGCACTAAAGAATGGTGATTAGTCAGATAGCAATGGTACCTATCATTCCCACTGCCTGAACAGTTGGCTCATGACCTCAGCAGACTTATCACCTCCTGGTATTTGTAGAGCTACATTGTATTTTAGTACTTTGTTTGTGCACTAAAGTGTTTCTATACACTAACTTCCTAGTTGACAGGTCCTTTTGTTCATTATCAGCCTCCAATTTCACATTCCAGTCGGTTGCCAAAAGTGGCCAGACTGTAGATCCCGGCAGGCCTGCAGTGCCCGCTTCTCAATGCGCTTTTAAAACACTGTTTGACGTTTATGCCTGTGAACGCCCACTAGCAAGTACATCTACTGCCGTCAAACAAAGCCTTGTATTTGATAAAGTTTGTCTTTGTTTACTTGAGGCAAAAGGGGGCTTTCATTGTATCATTAAGCTTGCTCTTTAATAAAATTCTGCCTTTTCTAGTAGGGCAAGAGGGAGTGAGTTAAGAGGCTGGCAATGCCCTGACAAGAAAATGGTAGCTGATGTATTTGTTAATATTAATCTGGAGTTTCTTTTCTTTAAACTTTTCTGATACGACTCCAAGAGGCTGAGTTGGCTACTCCCTGCTTTAGGCTTCTCCGTGCCTTGGATCAGCTATTATTCTAGTGCCAGTATCTCTTAACAACTGTTAAGCCATATGTTTTCTCACTTAACTTTGAACACCCCAAGGGTGGGGGCCATATCTTATTGATCTTTCTACCTCAGAACCTAGCAGGGCTCCTGGCATCAAATAGGCACTCCGTAAATTGCTGACGAATGAATCAGCCATGTGCTCTAAATCCGTGTGTGCACAGCCAAGGAAAAAGGAGAGGTTGAGAATTTACCCCCACGATTCAGATATAGGATTACTAAACCAATCTTAATTAGTTGAGTGATCTTAATGAAGTTTAGAATAGTGCTGGAAATGAAATGACTTAAATGATATTCCTGAAATTCCAAGTAAAACGCCCACGTTCTTACCTCCTATCATCAGAGTAGTTTAAGTTCAATTTATCCCACACCCTCTTTTCTCCCAAACAGTCTGGTCATTCTTTCAGTCTTTAGTATTAAATTACTGTTAAGGATGGGTCCATAACAAAGACAACACCTTTACATTTCCACAGTAGAAGATATTTGACCTCTGTTTTTAAAAGTTCCTTGACTATAAAATAAAAATTTCTCATTAAATTAAGATATGCTTTTATATTTTAAAAAATGGATTACAAAATGACTGGTGACTATACATTTTCCCTGGATTTTTTTTTATAAAAATCACATTTTTTTCCTGTCTGTGATTTTACTATGAATAATAACATTTCTGCTATAAGAATTATTTGGCCCTGGGGCAGTAAACTTTCAGGGAGTTCTCAGGTATGCCAAGTTAATCCCTTTCCGAAAGCTCCATTTGATTCACAAAACAGGGGAAGAGGCCAGGTAAAGCAATTTTTAAAGATTTTGTTTTGAAGTTCTGTTATGAATTGAACTGTGTCCCCAGCAAATGCATATGCTGAAACTCTAACCCTCCCTGCAGATGGGGCCTCTAAGGAAGTAATTAAGGTTAAATAGGATCATAGCAATGAGACCCTGATCCAATATAATTAGTGTCCTCGTTAGAAGAGCTGCCACCAGAGACCTAGAAAGTTCTCTGTCTCTCTCTTTCCTCCTTGCTCTGTGTGTGTGTGTATGTATGTACACACACTTATATGTTCAGAGGAAAGGCCATGTAAGGACAAAGTAGCCATCTGCGAGCCAGGAGGAAAGCCCCCACAGGAACTGGCATCTTAATCTTGGACTTGCCAGTCTCCAGCACCATGAGAAAATAAATTCCTGCTGTCTAAGCCCTATGGTCTGTGGTATTTTGTCATGGCAGCCTGGGCTGACTAATACACGTTCCATAGTCCTTGATATTTTACATAAAAAGTTTGATTTTGCACTACTTTCGTCATGAAAAAAAGCCAATAAAAAAATGACACTTCCAGCCAGGCTCACACCTGTAACCCCAGCACTCTGGGAGGCTGAGACGAGTGGATTGCCTGAGCTCAGGAGTTTGAGGCCAGCCTGAGCAAGCATGAGACCCCATCGCTGCTAAAAAGAAAAGTAGAAAAACTAGCTGGGCATCTTGGCAGGTGCTTGTAGTCCCAGGTACTCAGGAGGCCGAGGCAAGAGGATCACTCAAACACAGGCATTTTAAGTTGCTGTGAGCTATGATGCCACAGCACTCTACTCACAGTGATAGAGTGAGATTCTCTCAAAAAAAAGTAACTTTCCCCCACTAAGAACATTGCTCCTACTCACCTCCGAAATGAAGGCTTCCATTCTGTGCATGGATGTCCTTCATCACCCCAGATTATGCTGGCTCTCTCTCTCTCTCTCTCTCTATATATATATATACACACACACACACATACACATATATATACATATAAATATTTATATGGCTCCGTTTATATATATGTTATATATAAATGATATAACATATATAAATAATATGTTAATATTATATTATATGTAAATTTATATTACTATATATATTTATATAGATATAATCTTTTTTTTAGGCAGCTTTCACCCTGGGTAGAGTGCCATGGTGTCACAGCTCACAGCAACCTCCAACTCCTGGGCTCAGTTTTTGTATTTTTAATAGAGACAGGGTCTTGCTTTTGCTCAGGCTGATCTTGAACTGGTGAGCTCAAGCAATTCACCCGCCTCAGCCTCCCAGAGTGCTAGGATTACAGGTATGAGCCACTGTGCTTGACCACATTTTTTTTTTTTTTGATACAAAGTCTCTGTCACTCTGGGTAGAGTGCCATGATGTCATCATAATTCACAGCAACCTCAAACTTTTGGGTGCAAACAATTCTTCTGCCTCAGTCTCCCAAATAGCTGGGACTACAGAGCTTACCACAATACCCAGCTAGTTTTTTCTATTTTTAGTAGAGATGGGGTATTGCTCTTACTCGGGTTGGTCTCAAACTCCTGAGCTCAAGCAATTCACCTGCCTCAGCCTCCCAAAGTGCTAGGATTACAGGTGTGAGCCACCACACCCAGCTTCTGGCTCCATTTACAAACACAGAATAGTTTAGTGATACAAACTGAGAGAACTGTGATGTTTTCAATCTTTTTACTTAAATGAGCAGAGATTTGGGATGCTGGATTGGGACTGGAAAGTTCTGTCTGGAAGTCGCAGGAAGGAATCTTCAAGACAGAACTACACTGGTATAAACTCTGCAAAGCAAGAAGTGATGGTCGGAGAGGTGAACTGCTGCTATGAACATTTGCACGACACTAGTTTTAAAGAATAATTGTCTACAGGAAGTTAGGATGACAGGTTAACACCTGAATCCTTGACTTTTTTTTACCATAGAAATTTAGTTGGCTACTTTCAGCAGCTTATGCTAAAAGGCTCCAGACTTTGTGGTAGATTAAAGATAGAGGCAAATTCCTTGTTATGCCTTCCGTCAGAGGTAAAGTCTAATAACTCATCCCTTGAATGTGGGTTGGCCTGAGTAACTTACTTGACCAATATGGCCAACGGAAGTGTCATTGGGGACTTCGGAGTCAAGGTTGTAAAAAGTGTTGCAGCATCTACCTGGGTCTCTTGGTCTCTGGGAGCCCTGAGGCATGCAAAAGCTCCAACTATTCTGAGACTACTTGTTTAGAGAGATAGTCTGACATACAGTACCAGTTAATTCAAACCTTCTGGTCATTCTCACCAAAGGGTCAGCCATGAGAATGATGCTGCCTTGGATTCTCCAAAGCAGCTCATCCGCTAACAGAATACCACCAAATGACCTTTGTCCTGCCATATGGGACAGAATAGTCCTGCTGAGCCCCGCAAAATCATGAGCTATAATAAAATGCTTGTATTAAACCACTAAGTTTTGGAATAGTTTGTTATGCAACAACAGGTAACTAGAACAGCCTTCATTGGGATACCAAAATCGATATTTATTATAATTAACTATACAAACCAATCTACTAGTTTACAAGTTGATTCTGTTTAAGACTCCTCGGTTCTTTTTAAAACTGAAGCAAGATTTAATACATCAAGGAAAGAAGGAAAACACACAGGTTGTAAGATCTACAGGAGGAAACTTTCTCTTGGTACAAAAAAAAAAAAAAAAAGGGTCTTCACACCAATGACAAAAACTGACATATGAGACTTGCTTAAGTTAAAAAGCTTCTATAGGGCGGCGCCTGTGGCTCAGTCGGTAAGGCGCCGGCCCCATATACTGAGGATGGCGGGTTCAAACCCGGCCCGGGCCAAACTGCAACCAAAAAATAGCCGGGCGTTGTGGCGGGCGCCTGCAGCCCCAGCTACTCGGGAGGCTGAGGCAAGAGAATCGCTTAAGCCCAGGAGTTGGAGGTTGCTGTGAGCTGTGTGAGGCCACGGCACTCTACTGAGGGCCATAAAGTGAGACTCTGTCTCTACAAAAAAAAAAAAAAAAGCTTCTATAAAGACTGGGAAACAAGGGCAGCACCTGTGGCTCAAAAGGGTAGGGCGCAGGCCCCATATGCTGGAGGTGGCAGGTTCAAACCCAGCCCTGGCCAAAAACTGCAAAAAAAAAGTACAGGAAACAATTGATAGAGTGAATAGACAACCTACAAAACAGGAGAAGACTCACATTCTATATATCCAGTAAAGACCTGATAACCAGAACCTATAAAGAATGCAAACAAAATCAGCAAGAAAAAATCAAACCACCTCATAAAAAAGTAGTCAAAAGACATGAACTTTCAAAAACAGAGTAATGGCCAATAAACAAATGCTCAACATCTCTAATTACCAGAGAAATGGAAATCGAAACCACAATGAGATATCACCTAACTCCAGGGAAAATGGCATTTATGAAAAAGCCCCAAGACAACAGAAGCTGGAATGGATACACAGAGACAGGAACACTAACACACCACTGGTGGGACTGCAAACTAGTACAGCCTCTATGGAAATAGCATGGTGAGTCCTCAAAGGACTAAAAGGAGACCTGCAGTCTTGCTACTGGGGATTAACCAAAGGGAGAAAAGTTATTCTGTCAAAGACACTTGCACTCGAATATTCATTGCACGACAATTCACAGTTGAAAAGATGTGGAATCAACCCAAGTGCCCATCAATGCCCAGGTGGATTAATAACATGTGGTGTGTGTACACCATGGAGCACTACTCAGCTGTTAAAGAAGTGGTAAACTGATAATACCTTTCATAACAACCTGGATGGAACTGGTGATCCTTCTTCTAAGTGAAGTATTGTAAGCATGGAAAACCAAACACTGCAGGTACATACTGTTAAATTGGAATAATTATTCAACACTCAAGGACACACATGGAATTCAATCTCAGTGGAAACCGAGCAGGTGGGAGAGGGGAGGAGGGAATGGATAAATTCATACCTGATGAGTACAGTGCACACTATCTGGATGGTGGACACACTTGTAGCTGACTCAAACCACACAAAAGCAATTCATGTAATCAAATGTTGTATGTACCCCATAATATTCTGAAATTTCAAAAACTCTCTGCCTTACACAATGACACAGTTTGAAGTAGGGAACAGAAGGAAGAAGTTAGTCAGGAGTATTTCTGCATGACTGTAATTGTTCCATTGTAACCTCTTCTGGTTTCCAATAAATGGCCTGCAATTATTAATCCTGGAAAAAAATTATTCTTCTTTCTGTCATTGCTTAGATAGGAATAAGCTCTCTTTCAGACTTTCTGGGAGTAGCCAGTGAGACACAAACTCTTAGTTTCCACAAGGAGAGAAAGAAACTTTCTATGATCACATATATATGATCACAGCTATATGATTACAGCTTAAAGGCAATTCTTTAACAACCAAATGGTCTAAATCTTAAGTATTAGACTATCTCAATCAAAGTGACACATAGAAATATAAAAATTTATATTCATTGGTAAAATTTGCCTATTGTTGGGAGGATTCTGGAGTCACTAAACATACCCCTAGTTTTACAGGTTATGTTCAAGATTACACTGCTTTTATAAAACTCATTTTTAATATAAAATTTTTGAAATACACATGGATAAATTCTCCTCTTTGGACTGAGAGATTGATATGTTGTTTACAAGAGAGCCAATTATGCATCTTATAATGATAGTGTTAAAAAAGGGGGGGAGGGGAGTAGAAACAGAAGCTATCACTAGGGAACACAAGGCTTTACTGAAGAATTAACATATAACAATACAATCTGATGACATTTATTTGGTGGGGTTCCATCCTCTATGCTTTAGCCATGGGCATTTTGCTTTCATCTCTTTTTGAGACTATATTGCTTAAGGAAAGTGTTAGTAACGTCTGCGGAGATGGATTAATAAATTCCACTGCTGACTGGACTCCTACTCAATCTGATGAATCAGTGCTTTTGTGGCTTTTGAAATCAGCAGAGCCCATCAATTAAAATACATACTGCAATTAACGTTTTTAATTATAAACACTCTCAATAAAATACTATCATAGAGAATAAGCAACATGGCCTAAAAAGGCAGGTGTGTGATAAAGAACAGCACAATATAAGGAACACTAAACATTCCAGCCTGCATACCCATTTGCTTGATACTAGCTGCCAGCTCACCCTCTGAGCCTCAGTCTCCTCATTAGTAAAATTATAATAGGATCATCTCTCTTCGCAAATGCATAAGGTTTGAAGATTAAAACAAGATGAGGCAATACAAGTAAATGGTAAGATGTTATTTTTCAGGAGTGAGGGATAAAAATCTACCTATCGGGTACAATATACACTATTCTAGGGATGGGTACATTGAAAGCCCTCACTTCAGCATGATGCAATTCACTTGTACCTCCTACATTTTTTGAAATTAAAAAAAAATGTTGTTTTTCACATAATAGATTTACTAATTGGCCAAACCCGAGGCTAGAGTGAGAAGTGTCTCCAGTTCACCTGGGACAGTAGGGCAAAAATGTGTGGATGCTAGGAGTAGGAAGGAGAAACCTTTTCAGTTGAGTTGGCTGGAACTGTTAATGCTATTCCCCCCACACCCAGGGTGTTTGTTTTTATTTTAAGGCACATTATAAGGCTTGTCACCTCCATATTCTCTTTGATTTTCAATATCCTTCTCTTTTACTTATTCCAGAACTCAGTTGTCTGTGTGCTTAGGCATAGAATTGTTGCATCTTATGGTAACACTTTAACTTGAACTTCTTGTTTATAAAATGATAATAATGCCTGTCTTAGCCAACTGTTTATTTTCCAAAGTGTCTATGTCATTGTAAATTCCTATCAGCAGTGTATGAAAATTCTGATTTTTCCACATCCTGTGTTGTTTATTAATATTATTGGATCTCTTTGTACATGAGAAGTCATTTTTCTCTTGTTTTTTCATAATTTTCTTTGCCTTTCAACATTTTTACTATGATATGTGTGGGTATGGACTTTTTATATTTACCTTACTTGGAATTTATTGAACCCTTATGTGTGTTAACTGGTGTTTTTAATCTAATTTAGAAAGTTTTTAGCAATTGCTTCTTTTTTTGCTCCTTTCACTCTCTCTTCTCCTTCTGGTACATCCACTTCTCATATATTGGTGAACTTAACAATGTCCCATGTTTCTTGAAGGTTCTGCTAATTTTTAATTTACTTTTGCTTATTCTTCAGTTTGCATAATCTCTATCAATCTATATTAAAGTTCTCTGATTAAGTCTTTTGGCAGTTCAAATCTATCATTGAGACCCTCTAGTGAATTTTTCCTATTAGTTATTGTAGTTTTGAACTCCAGAATTTTAGTTCTTAAAATAATCTCTATTAATTTTTTATCATTGAGAATTATCATCATATCCTGTTTCACTCACTTCAGCATTTTAAAAACATATTTGTAATAGCTGCTTTCAAGTCTTTGCTAAATCTGAATCTGTGCTCTCTCACAGGCAGCTTCTTTTGACAGCTTCCCCCACCTCCACTGCTCCCATAATGAACTGTAATTTTCTGTTTCTTTCCATTTTTTTAGATAATACCTTGTAGCAACTTTGGATACTGTTTCTTCTTCACCCTTTCTGTGGTCATTGCTTGCTTGTTTATTTGTTTAACAACTTGGCAGGTCTATGTTGGTGAAGTTTATTTTCCTTGCAGTGTGACATCTCTGCTATTATTCCTGTGAAGGCACAACCTTGGACGTGCACACAGTCACCCTGGGACGGCACTGGATTTAGCAGAGCCCTCCAAATGTCCCTTTCCCTGATTTCTCTACTTCTGTTGGTATCACACCCAGGTGTTAGACTCAACTATTTCCTGGCTGATAGCTTAATTGTTTTTATCAATACCCTGGGTTATAAATTACTCCATAATATGATCCAAGTAAATTTGGGACCTTTTTTAGAGATAGTCTTTGAAACCTATCTCTGAGGATTCTTTCATCGGGGCTGTTTTTAGCTGTCTCTTTCTCTGGTCATCTCTATATACTTTTGACTGTTCTCCAATGTAGATTTTTGCTCTCATTGGAGCTACCTTCTTCCTCTCAATTGCTTACCACCAAAAATCTCAATCATCTGAGACACCCTCAGGTTTGAACTTTTTCATACACTGTAGGGTGAAGCCCCCAACCTATAAGTGATGGAAGCCAGCCTCCAATCTCTTTGCTACATTCACTTAGAATTTATTTATTTATTTAAATTTTTTTTTGAGAAAGAGTATCTCTATGTCACCCTCCGTAGAGTGCTGTGGTATCACAGCTCACAGCAACCTCAAACTTTTGGGCTTAAGTGATTCTCTTGCCTCAGCCTCCTCCCAAGTAGCTGGGACTATAGGTACCTGCCACAAAGCCTGCCTAATTTTTTTGTTGTAGTTGTCATTGTTGTTTAGCAGGCCCGGGTTGGGTTCCAACCCCCAGCCCTGGTGTAGGTGGCAGGCACCCTAACCATTGAGCTGTGGATGCTGAACCCACTCACTTAGAATTTAGTTCTTGCAGCATTGAGCTGCGGTGGGAGGACATGAGAAGTATTGGTGGTCTGCCTCTTCTGGGGAGACACTTTAGTTCTTAACTTGGAGCTAGACTCGAGGGAATCCCATAATCTTGACCATATCACATGGAATGGAACTAGTGTTAAAACCTTTGTTGGTATAAAGGAGAGAGAGAGCAGGTTGTGGCTCAAGTGGCACCAACTCTTACTGTTTTTACCAAGATTTAGTAGATTTTATTGAATAAGTATTTTTTTTTTTTAATTTGCTGCATGCCCTTAAGATAATTCCTGGACACTTTAAATTATTGTTGTGGTTTTTATAATGTTCACTAATTATGTTTGTTTCACTGAAAAGAGGGTCCAGGGAGTTCCTCATGCTGCCTTTCCAGAAGGATCTTGTCAGTTGATCCAAACTCAATGCAAATGAAATCAACTCTGTGGGTGTGATCTCCCTAAATAATGTTCAGTGGTTGCAATTGTCATTGTGCTTGTTATTCATCTAAGGCTGTGTGCCAATTGGAATGAGACTGAGAGAAGTTAATGTATATGTATACATTTACTATCACTGTTGAGTAAATTATTCAGACATTTTTCTACCCGTGAAGAGGGAGATTAGATAAGTAATAAATAAAAGAGAGCACAATTCCTATTGCATGGAAAAATAAATGCAGAGAGGAAATATAGACTTTGTTATATGAGAAAAAAATTCTGCTTAAAGATTAAAAATAATATGATTGAATGCATTGAGAATTAACTTAAGAAGGAATATTTGTCTGTGAAAAGTTGACATATAATTTATAAGTGCTACAAGAACCCAAATTATTAGTTGATGCAATTATTTTCTTAGAGCTGGTATGATTTATCAATGTCTGTGGAATTATATGGACTCCTTACAGATAATATTTCAAAATTAGAGCTAGATTTTATATCTACCTCTCATATTATTCCTTCACCCACTTATTTATTCATTATTTTTAGAACAAACATATTGTAACTGCAAGGAACTACATAGCTTTTTCTAGATAAACTCTTTAACCTTTTTATTCACAAAATAAAAGTATTGGAACTCTAAGGATAACTTTTCTAGCTCTAAAACTCTACTATTCTAAACAGCGCAATTGAAGTAATTATTTCTTCATTAATTCAACAACTATTTCTAGGTGTGAAGTGCTCTGTGAGGGACAGTGTATGTCTTAGACATAACTCCTGCCTTCATAAAAATAATAGACATTTAAATAAATAATAACAAGCCCGGTGGCTTTTATGAAAGGGAAGCACAGTGTTCTTTGGGTTAAAAGTCAGGAGTTTCTAACCAACCCTGGTAGACAATTGGGTATCTCAGGAAATGTTCTTCTGAGGAAGGGAAGTTGATGTTTGTCTTAGTTTTCTCCTGCAGTGATAGCAAAATATCACAAACTGAAGAATTAATAAATAATAGAAATTTGTTTCTCATACTTCTGACGTCTGGGAAACCTAAGGTCAGGTGCCAGCAGAGTTGGTATCTGGCAAGAGCTCATTCTCTGCTTCCAGGATGGCACCTTGATGCTGTGTAGTGCAGAGGGAGGAATGCTCTCAGGTGGTGGAAGGGACATAAGGGCAAAGGTCAGACTGGCTCCCTCAAGCCCTTTCCTAAGGGCTCTCATCCAACACGTCATCATCAGTGGCCATCACCTCATTGACTAATCACCTCTCATGGGCCTCATTTCTTAATACCATCACGATATATGAATTTTGGAGGGACATAACACATAAAAACCACAGCAATGCTGAAACCTGAAGGATGAGTAAGGGTTAATTAGGAGAGTTGAATAGGGGATGATGTGGGAAGAAAGTTCTAGAAAGTGGTAAAAAGAAATGTTCAAAGCTCAGGAGACAAAAGATAGTGTAAGGGATTTGAGAAATTCATACAAGTCCAGTATAGCCAGAATTCAAAGCAGAAAATGGGTAGAAATGAGGTTGGAAGAGAGGAAGGGAGATAAGAGGGAGTGTTATGTCAGCCACTTAGAGAGGCTGGTACTTTACCTGAGGACAATAGCAGGTTATCTGAGCTTCATTGGATTTGTCTTTACCAAGATAACCTGGCTGCAAAGTAGAGGGAAAAGTTGGAGGTTCTGGAAGTATCCAGATGGTCTGCCTTAGGGTATGTGTGAAGATGGTATAAAGTGGGTGCTTAAAAGATTCATAGAAAATTAAGTGGGAAATATTTGCTAATAGGTTGGATAGGGGAAGCTAATTAAATAGCTAATTAATTAAAACTATTCCATGTGCCTAAAATGATTTAATACAACACATAAAGGTGCTTACTTAGCTGGACAGAAAATATGTAAATGCTTTCTAAAACAAAGACAAGGGGAAATTAAAAAAAAAGTAGCAGTTGGGAGTAAAATTAATTCTTGAAACAAAAGCCCTGAATTCCTATTCTTTTGGAAATAGATAACAAATTGGGGAAATTTAGGCACATTTATGATTATTCTAAGAACTGAGAAGCAAGGAACTGTTTTCTTCTGCAAAGATAATTTTTAATAATATTATGGTTGCTTTTAAATTTCCATTTGCACTCTGAGGTATGAAAGAAATACTATTTCACCTTGTTTTTATTTTGTGATAATACATTGAGTTCTATGCTTAGCAAACATATAACTTTTTTTGTATACTTCCAAAGCAAAAGTTACAAAAATAAAAAAGGGGGATGCTGGTATTTTTGAGACAGGAGTCTGCCACTCTCCTCATCTGCCAGCAAATAAATAAACTTCTCTTTCTTTCTCCTCAAACTGCTCATCTCCATTTTTCTGTTGTAGCTTTGGAGGACAAGTGGTGAAATTTTGGTAACACGTGTCAAAGAGACTGAAAGACACCTTTGTCCGTGGAGGCAATCTGGCCAAGGTGCAATAACTCCTGAAGTTGGAAAGGGAAAGAGAGAAACAGTAACATAATGTATGCAGAGTTAGGCGGAACTGCAGAGGACCTCATGTCTGGAGTTCTGAGATCAAAGGTAATGAAACTTTGTGTGTGTGGGTGTGTGTTCAGATGTGTTTTGTTTGTTTGTTTGTTTGTGTGTACATCTACTATATATTATGTCTACATGGTACCAAATTGGCTTATAAATAAAAAGTGCTCTCATAAGTTAAATAAGCCCAAATGATTTTCAAGTTCATGTGAATTTGGTAATCTTTGCTAAGTAAGCTGGATTTGTTTTTTTTTTAATTATAAAATAAAAACATCTTCAGAACTGTCAGTGTAAAAAATAACTTGGGATGCTTTATAAATGCACAGTGTTACTTTGGGGAAAAAAGATAAAAACCATTTCTTCCCTTTAGAGGCAATCATTTCTGAAACCATTGCTTCAGCTGTTCAGCATAAATGGCATCTGAACAGTGCAGTCTGTGTTACCTGTGTTACTTTTTCTTGCTTGTTTTTATGCTGCTTATTTCTTGGGTGGGTTACATGACAAGGACGTGGAACTCGGGGTGAGAAAGCAGTTTGCTGAGCTCTTCTCCCATGATTTGCTTTATATCTTTCCATATCTGATACATCAAAGTATTTTACTTATTATGTACTTTGACAACATAGAGCCACTTTAATCAGACTGTCATTAATATTGCTGTGTTGTTTTTTTTTTTGAGTTTCTGGCCAGGGCTGGGTTTGAACTCACCACCTCTGGCATATGGGGCCGGCATCCTACTCCTTTGAGCCATAGGTGCCGCCCAATATTGCTGTGTTTTTGAGATCCACGAATAGCTCCTTGAAAGGTCTATTTTACATTCTGCAGACAAAGTTTTGTAAGGTGATTTGAGTACACTGCCACATCTTAGGTTTATGATCTTTTTTCAATTTCCATGTAGATGATATATTTTTGAAAGACATAAATTATACAGCTTAATCATGTTACTCTTTAATAATCCAAATGCTGCCACATCATTTCAGTGTATTACTTGTCACTACTTTATATTTTCCTAATTCGATACTATTGAATTCTCTCTTTAGATTGCTCAGAAAAATACAATAAGCAAATATGAATACAAAGCACATGGTTTCTAAAACACAAACACACATGAAGATGTCCAGTGAGGCTCAGCACCTGTAGCTCAGTGGCTAGGGCACCAGCCACTTATACTGAGCTGGCAGGTTCGAATCCAGCCCAGGCCTGCCAAACAACGACAACTACAACCAAAAAATAGCCAGGTGTTGTGGTGGGTGCCTGTAGTCCCTGTCTCTTGGGAGGCTGAGGCAAGAGAATCACTTAAGCCCAAGAGTTTGAGGTTGCTGTGAGCTGTGAAGCCACAGCACTCTATCTAGGGTGACATAGTGAGACTCTGTCTCAAAAAAATAAAAAAAATCTATTTCTGCTGAATTTGCATTTGTGATTTTATTTTATTTGTGAAATTTTCAGACCATGAACTTTTCCTTCTATTGTAGGTGGTGACAATATCCAGCAAAGTAATAAAGCCAGCATAACAACTGGGATGTTTGACTTTCCCACATAGGCTTTCATTGGGTAAAGCATTATCGGTCAAATGAGTGTCAGGTATATTATCATATCTATGCTGTTGGGAACACATGTGTAAAACATATCTGAGCTTCATTATTTACAGAGAGTTGAAGAGGGGATCAAAAAAATCGCAATTAAGAAGAATATTTCTTTTTAGAACTATCCTCTCTACTCTCCCTATGTTTCTAGTCTCTGTGTATTTGGGTGAAGAGGTTGCACCTGCATCCAAGGAAGGGCAGCGCTTCTGGAAGCTGATGAAATGATGTTTGTTACAACTTCATTCAGCCATACCAGGAAAGGAAGAAAGAGAATAAAGGAGGGTTTAAAAAAAAAAAGCAAGTCAAGAGAAACTGGTAAACAGTGAGAAAACCAATGGCGCCGGGGACACACCAGGGGAAGTGAGGAATGATGACACGCGTGCATCTGAGTTTCAGGGAGAGTAACTCAAACCTTACTAATGACGGTTTACAAATTGTAAATACTGGATTGATTAAAAGCAGTCCTGGCTAACATTGTAACACGCTTTCCTTTACCTTACCCATTTTTAAGTCCCATCGTGCTCATTAGCTCAGCTTTATTCTATTCTAAATAAGTCAGTTAGTATCTTCATTTGTTACAAGGTTGTTTTGCTTTGTAGATATTGTATGAATGTGGCCTTGACTATCTTTTTTCTAACATCAGGTTATTGTGAAGGTACAAACAGCCTTGACTATAATATTATAATTATTCACATAAAGAAATAAAGCAAAATATTAGAAGGTGATTTTTCATATCATATGCATGTTTCTTTACCCTTTGTTAGACAAACACGGACCCAAATGCGTGCGCATATGGTTTTCATCCTTGCTGACCTTGAGAACTTTGTCTTGTACCGTTTTTAAATATTTAAGTTATTATTTATAAATCTTCTGTTCTTTGGGTATGATCTATGATTTCTTTTGAAAGTAAAAATTAAATAATAATTTGCATAAAATGTAACTTAGAATTGAACATTTTAAACCGAACCAAAGCAATAAAGTTTAGGTAAGCATTTTTAAGCTAGACATAAGCTAGTTTTCAATAGTCTTGTATTATAGAAGGATTAAATTATAGCTTGGCAGTAGATGAGATTTCTTTGTGTTACTGTATTTACACATTTGTTTGGTCTATTATGCATTTTTTTCATACTATCTTATAAACTGATTAGGACATAACTCCTTTTCTATTGTGGTCATAAGAGCTTACGACAGTATGGATTTAAGAAGCAAAATTAGCCGATATCTCTGGCTTAGAAAATCATTGGTTCTCAATTGCTGCATTATAATTCTGTGTATAGATCTACCTACCTACATTGAGCTTTAAAAAGAAAATGTAATTAAAGACGCAGATTGCTGTGAACCAGGAATTATATTCCACCAATAATGATGAGTAAACTTTCCCCATTCCCAACCCTAGATAGGCCATCTTCAAATTTTACTATAGAAAGGCAGTTGGCATTTCTTTTGGCTTTGAGGAAGCTGAGCCTTTGTGTCCTAAAATTATAGCCACATATCCTTGAATCTGCTGTGTGGCCAAAAGGAAAAACAAAATGTTGAGCATGCTTTTTTGTTTTCTGAAGACTCAATATACAAAAGCAAAATGTTTAGTATTAAGAGATAAAATCATTTAGTGATGATAGCCTTCACCACTTAGCAGTTTCTGGCTTTCCTGTTTAAGTGAAACAGACAGGATAAACTCGGTCAAGTCAGCTAAAGGTGAGGGCCCTTTGAAAGCTCTTCCTCACAGTTTTGAGAATAGGGCTGTAGCCTGCTGACCCGAGTGTGAACGCCAGTTGGGAGACACAAACGGGGGAGAAATGAGCACTGGGGAAGGTCTGAATACGTAGGAAAATATGCCTGGCAATTTTCAGTATGTGAAATGCTGTTTTCCAGAGTCCCTCTTCTGGCCTCCTCCTCCCTGTGTCCCTACTCGCCCCTGTCCTCTGTTGCTCTCCGACCTCCTGAGGGGCATGGATCTGGTGCACAGGCCCCAGTGACAGTATAGATGGCTCAGAGCGAGGCACCGAGTAGGTGCTTATGATATGTTTGTTGAATGACGTGAGGATGAGTGACTATGACAGGCCTGGCTTGACATATTCTTTGCCTCCTATCTGTGATCTCCATGGATGCTCCTAAGTATGGTGTCTGCTTAGCTGACCCAGGGATCGAGAAGCATTTAGATTTATCAATTAGAAAGTTAAAGCGACTCATGACTTACATGGAACGTGTTTTAGTTTTCTATCACCTCAAACATCTAAATGTGATTTTGGCAAAGGCCATTTAGACCAGACCTCATGGACACTGACATGCTTAGAAAGGAAATGTCAGGACTGAGGGCAGCGCCTGTGGCCCAGTGGGTAGGCGCCAGCCCGATATACCGAGGGTGGTGGGTTCAAATCTGGCCCCGGCCAAACTGCAAGAACAGCAGCAACAACAACAACAAAAATAGCCGGGCGTTGTGCGGGCGCCTGCGGTCCCAGCTGCCAGGAGGCTGAGGCAGGAGAATCGCCTAAGCCCAGGAGCTGGAGGTTGCTGTGAGCTGTGATGCTACCACACTCTACCCAGGGTGATAAAGTGAGACTCTGTCTCTAAAAAAGAAAAGAAGTGTCAGGGCTGAAATGTCACCTATATCACCATATGGTACTGCTTCTTTTTCTGCGTGGAAAGTTGGGAAATTATAATTACTGTCAAGTGGTATAAAAAGAAGGATTGTAGATTTAGTAACGAGTGACCGTATTATTTTATTTCTTCTAAGTCCTTCTCATTTTTCCTCTCTCCTCATTTCCCTTCCCATAACCTTCCTTTCTGCTCTCTTGGCAGCCTCTGACTGTCACAGCTTCTCTACCTATGAAAACGTGCATTGGACCGTGACCTGTGCGGTCCCTGGAATTGTTCTCAGGGTGAAAAACCTTCTTGGGTATTAGAAACAATTAACATTTCCATTTGCCACTAGACCCAAAGCAATATGAGCGGCAAAGATGTAAATTTATTTTAACCTTAAATCTAAAGTCTAATTTTTGCGTGTGGGAAACCAGCAGTAGGAGACTAGTGTGATTGGGAGATACATTTCAATTAATTCTTCCACCAACACCTTATCTCCCCTGCATCAGAACCTTTTATAGTGTTAAAATTAACAATTATGCAGCTGAGGGCTGGCTAAATCCACCAGGGAACCCAGAGAGAGCCTCAGATAACACGACACGTATAAATCATTCAGGGGAACAATTCATGAAAGAAAAGTTATCTGTGTTTGGGATGACATTGGAAGAACTAAATAGGAGTCAATTTGAAGAAGGGACATTTAGTCCCATTGTCCAGCTTGCCTTTTTCTTTTTTTTTTTTAATTGTGTCATAATATACATTTTTAAAATTAATTATCCGTTTGCAGCAAGATAAATGTCTCTTCTGTGCTAAGGAAATAGTGGCCTCAGTGGTGAAAGATTATTTCACATGAGTAGCACTCATAAAGAGAGCTGTTTCCAGATAAGGTAGCAACTGTTCTTTCAAGACACACAATGAAGGGTGACAGGCAAGCCCGTGTTGACCAAACTAAATAGAAGACCTGCAGATTTGAGTCCCACCGATCAGTTACATAAGCAGACGGATTCAGGTCAGGACTGACTGTCCACCACGCCACCTGAGTAACAAGGCACTCGAGAATGTAATGACCCGTGAACTTGGGTCCTAGAAGTGACACGTACTGTTTCAGGGTTCTCCCCCACCAAAATGTTTTGGAAGCATCTCTAGAAATGGTTTCATGCTTAAATCTTCGATAACCTTAAAAGATACCTATTCTGGGGTTTTAAAAATAAATGTATTATTCTCTTTTTTTTTTAGATAGCGTCTCATTCCGTTGCCCTGGGCAGAGTGCAGTGGCATCATCGTATTTCACTGCAACCTCAGACTCCTGGGCGCAAGAGATCCTGCTGCCTCAGTCTTCAGTGTAGCTGGAGGTCTACAGGTGCGAACTGTGCACCTGGCTAATTTTTCTATTTTCAGTAGAGACAGGGTCTCACTCTTGCTCAGGCTGGTCTGGAACTACTGGGCTTAAGTGATCCTCCTGCCTCAGCCTCCCAGAGTTTTAGGATTACCCATGTGAGCCACTGCACCTGGCCAAATGTATTGTTGGTTTCTTTTCCTATTAATATAAGGATACATACGATTAGGTTACATTGTTTGCATTTGTCAGGTCAAGTTAACATTGTGCCCTTCACCCAGGAAGTGTGCTGCACACCCCTGCACACACCTTGACAGAGGGACAATATGTCTGCATTCATGCATCCTGCAATAAAATGGAATTTAATAGGGCCAATTGCCAAATACCATAGTCTTAGAGTGATCTGTTTTATTTAAATTTTTATTTGATTTTATTTTTAATATATTTTATTTCATTGAGCCTTTAAAAAATCTATCTATATAGTCTTGATTCATCTTTCTTAACTACAGGTTTTGGATTCAAACTTCACTCATAGTTAACAAATATTCAACTTGTGGTTTCTATGCGTGGAATAGTAACCAGGTTACAAGCCTTCCTAAGCACTAGAGGTGACGAAATTGTCATACAATTTTCATTTCTTTAAAATAATTTATTCTTTCCCTCTCTTTCAGGGCAGCACCTGTGGCTCAAAGGAGTAGGGCGCTGGCCCCATATGCCAGAGGTGGCGGGTTCAAACCCAGCCCTGGCCAAAAAAAACAAAACAAAACTGAAAAAAAAAAATAAGTGTTCAGTCTTTCCCTCTCTTTCACAGTCCCTACTACTAACATGTAGAAGAAATAAAAATCATGAAAAAGGGGGGAAAAAGATATAGCTTTTTGACATGGTTCAATAAATGTCATGGTTTGGTGAAGTTTTTACCATTCATTATTCTTTCCTGAAGTATGAATTATAGTTGCCTTAATAAACATTTGCATCCAAAATACCACGTACAATTTACTGTTTTCTTTTCACAGTTCACTCAGTTGTGCCTAAGAGTGTTTATGGTGACAGTGTTTTTAATCATTTACTTTGCTGAATATATCGATTCTAATTTTATTCTGGTGTTTTCTCCTTGAGAAAGACATGTCTGCAATCAAAAATGGTGCAAAGGTATTAGTGATTGGTGTAACATTCTCATCAAAACGTAGAGAATAATAGTCAGGATGCAGACACAGTGATTCCCAAGCAGATTCCATGAAGATACTACAGCGTGTCACAGAGGAAAGGATTGGCAGAAACAGAGTCTCAAGATGAATCCTGAATGCTTCGTAGCCAAAACTGCTCCCTTCTCAGGCCTTGTAATTCTCCCCATCTACTTTTTAGTGAAGGGTAACTGAAGGTAAACATCTGTTTTAGATACTGATGTATTTTATAGACTAAATACACACAGAGACGTATGTAATAAAATATTCCTCATCCTCAGCGCACGTGGTGTAGTTTGAGTCATTGTTGCTGGTTATTGATGAATTTTTTTGTTTCCATAATTTCAAGGTTAAAGAACTTCACCAGTTTTTGTCACCAAAAGATGGTTAGACTTGGTCGACCTAACCAGAGTAGTTTTCCTTGTTGCCGGATGAATCTTCTTTCATATAGGTTTTTCTGGTCTTTTTATACTCTATTCAAGCTGCTTATAAAAAAAATTAAAACTCAATATAGTTCATAAACACTAAAGTTCACCATTTTAAAGTCTATAATTCAGTGGATTTTGTACATCCACAGAATTGTGCATTCATCATCACTATCAAATTCCAGCATATTTTTGTCACTCCGTAAAGAAACCCTGTACCTGTTAACAGTCCCTGCCCCCTGCCCCTCTCTCCAGCCCGACAGCTGCTCACCAACTTTCTGTCTCTGTGTTTGCCTGTAGGGGACATTCCACACAAATGGAACCCTGTGGGGCGGTGCCTGTGGCTCAAAGAAGTAAGGCACCAGCCCCATATGCCGGAGGTGGTGGGTTCAAACCCAGCCCCAGCCAAAAACTGCAAAATAAATAAATAAATAAAAATCAAAGGTTTGAAAAAAAAAAAAGAAAGAAAGAAAGAATAACTGATTGATTGAATTAAAAATGAGCTCTTAAAAAAAATGGAACCCTGTGATATGTGGCTTTTGCATCTGGCTTCTTTCATTACGTGCTTTTCCTTGTACAAAGTAGATAAAGATAAGAAAGAAAAAAATTTTTCTGCTCTCATAATCCCGTAGGACAATGAGGCTGAATAAATCAACACGTACTATACACAGTATTGGCCACACATTCTCCTGCTTTGGTCTCAGTGTCTCTGGTGCACTATTTACGTTATGGCTAGGGTGACAGCACCTGGGTAAGCCAGGCCTGGGGGCTCAGATGGCACAGGACTCTTGTCTTTACACTCAACGTTATGCTCAATTTTTTACGCTCAAATTCTTTTTCTAAGTGTCAAGAAGACATAAACACCCAAGATGGATCCATGGGTCACCTTTTTTTTTTTTTTAGAGACAGAGTCTTACCCTGTCACCCTCGGTAGAGTGCCATGGTGTCACAGCTCACAGCAACTGCCAGCTCTTGGGCTTAGGCGATTCTCTTGCCTCAGCCTCTCAAGTACCTGGGGCTACAGGCACCCACCACAGTGCCCAGCTACATGGGTCACTTTCAAGTGGCCTGTAATACAGTGACAGGCTGGCCTCCCTTCTCTGTTCAGAGCAGTTCCTTTTCTGCCCATGGAGTAAAGATGCTGCGGAGTCAGCTGCCGACACCAGCACACTCCAGCCTGTCCCACCGCAATGCATCTCGTTCTAGGACCGGACGGCGATGTTCTGGTTTGTCCAACTGAAAGTTGTCTCTTAAAAATTCACACGACAACTAAAAAATCTTATCTCTCTTACCTCCTTTAAAATGCCCTATGAACATCTTTTTCTTCTTTTTTTGAGACAGAATCTCACTCTGTTGCCCTGGGTAGAGTGCTATGGCATCACAGCTCACAGCAATCTCAAACTGTTGGGCTCAAGTCATCTTCTTGCCTCAGTAGCTGGGACTATAGGCGCCCGCCAGGATGCCTGGCTAGTTTTTCTATTCTTAGTAGAGATGTGGTCTCACTCTTGCTCAGGCTGGTCTTGAACTCCTGAGCTCTGGCAATTCCCTTGCCTCAGCCTCGCAGAGAGCTAGGATTACAGGCATGAGCCACCGTGCCTGGCCCTGTGAGCATCTTTTATACCCCAAATCATTAAAATCACTTTCTTTACTCATAAAAGTTACAAAAATTGAGGAAAATTTGAAAAAATAAATTATACTGAAGAAAATAAGAATCATGTATAATCCTGCCACTGAGAATAAAAGGTGATATTCTATATTTACTCATAGCCTCTTTTTGTGCACATATATTCTTATAACTCAATAAAAATTATTGAATATTTATTGACTGGGCACAGTGGCTCACGCCTGTAATCCTAAGCACTCTGGGAGGCTGAAGTGGGTGGATTGCCTGAGCTCACAAGTTCAAGACAGCCTGAGCCACAGCGAGACCCTGTCTCTAAAAATAGCCAGGTATTGTGATGAATGCCTGTAGTCTCAGCTACTTGGGAGGCTGAGGCAAAAGAATTGCTTAATCCCAAGAGTCTGAGGTTGCTGTAAGCTGTTTTGCCACAGCACTCTACCAAGGGTGATAAAGTGAGACTCTGTCTCAAAAAAAAACAAATTATTGGAAATGTCTTATGTCCTAGGGAAAAATCAGGGGTAGGTAAGAACAAGTCATTGTCTTAGAGTTTGGCAATTTATAAAGATTAGTCCTACACTAGTATGAGGTTTTTATCTCCCTACCCCCAATAAGCATCACAACAGATATGTTTTCCCATATTTTGAAATATTCTTTAAAAATAATAACTTTTGGAAACCAGTCTGAGCAAGAGCAAGACCACATCTATACTAAAAATAGAAAAAGTTAGCTGGGCACTGTGGTGTGCACCTGTAGTCCCAGCTACTTGGGAAGCTGAGGCAGGAGAATCACTTGAACTCAGGAATCTGAGGTTGCTGTGAGCTGGGCTGAGCCCATGGCACTCTAGCCAGTGCAACAAAGTAAGACTCTGTCTCAAAAAGAAAAAAAAAGAGAGGAGGGAGACAAGATGGCGGACTGAAGCCAGCTTTCAACAAAGGCTCCCGTCCAGAAGGAGAGTTAAGGGACAGGAATTTAGTAAGTATCCTGGTGGACTTGAGCCTCACCAAGAGAGAAGGCTGAAGAACGCACATCAACACCGCTGAGGCAAGTTGTGATCACAAGGACGCAAACAAAAGGTACAAAATCCACCACCAAGCTGACGGGAGTCCCCCTCCCCCATGAGACCGGCTCTGGAGCCCCACAATTTAACAAGCGGGCAGAAATTAAAGGCCCTCCCACTACACTCCACGGGAAAGACCTTCTAAAAACTGGACCTACCTCCCCTACTGGGGTGCCGTGGCGTTCTCCTGCCGGACATAGGGCTGAATAAAACTTTGGGAATCCTTTGCCGGCAACCCTGAATCCCCGGCGCTCCCCTCCCGCCCACTGAGGTCTGGAGGCCTGTCCCCCAGGACTTCGGATCCTTGGGTGATTTCTCAAGGGGAGTGGACAGTCCCCGAGTTGCGACTGGTAGCATTGACTCTGAGGCCCGCGAGTGAGGAGAGGGCACCGGGCTGAGGGGGAGTCACGCCTCGCGGCACTTCCCTGCGGTGCAGTGCACCAACTCTCCCCGGGCATACGGGGCCCAAGACTGAATAAGACTCTGGCCTCCCCGCTGAGAGCTGAGAACCCCTACTCTCACTCGGGGTCTGAGGGCCTATCCCCCAGGAGTTCGGCTCCTTGGGTGATTTCTCGAGGGGAGTGCACAGTGCCTGAGCTGCGTCAGGTCAGCGCTGACTCTGGGATACGTGAGCGAGGAGAGGGCACTCCGCTGAGGGGAAATCAAGCCTTGGCGGCACTTCCCTGCGGTGCAGTGCAGGAGCCCTCCCCGGGCACAAGACTGAATAAGACTCTGGCCTCCCCGCTGAGAGCTGAGAGCCCCTACTCTCACTCGGGGTCTGAGGGCCTATCCCTCCGGAGTTCGGCTCCTTGGGTGATTTCTCGAGGGGAGTGCACAGTGCCTGAGCTGCGTCAGGTCAGCGCTGACTCTGGGACACGTGAGCAAGGAGAGGGCACTCCGCTGAGGGGAAATCAAGCCTTGGCGGCACTTCCCTGCGGTGCAGTGCAGGAGCCCTCCCCGGACCGTAGTATTGCGTGAAACTGAATGAAACTCTAGCTTCCCCCCGCCCCACTCCCAATCCGGGTCTGGGGGCCCATCCCCCAAGAGTTCTGATTCTTGGGGGATCTCTTAAGGGGTGTGGACCCAGCACAAACTGCAGCCGCTCAGTGCTGACTCTGGGGCGCGGGACAGAGGAGAAAAGGGTCGCCTGAGTGCCCACACCAGAGCAGCAGTTCCCTGGAGGTAGATCAACAGCCGTTTTTTCTTTAACGGCAGAACGCTCACTTCTGGATATTCTGAGGCCACACCCCCTGTCTCCCTGGGCAACCAGAGGAGGCCACCGGTGGCTCACAAACCCAGAAGCCTCCAGGGCGGGGCCGACCCAGAGAGGTGTTCAGACGCAATTCTCCAGCAGCAAAGACGTTTGAACTCAAAACAGCCCGTCTCCTGTAGGCGATGACAGGAACAGAGACAGAACCTCACAAAGTTGTCTGTTCTGTTCTGTTCTGTTAGCAGCATCCATCAGGGACGGGGCTAAGCCTGAGTGAACACCTCCTTCCCATCACCTGCATCAAACACTCAAAGATGTCAGGCCCCATCTCCTCCTGCTAGATAGCGGCAGTCTGCGGGGGCCTGGCAGACTTCCTCGCGATTCAGGCAGGTGCAAACCCCTGGAGTGTCTGTTCACTGCAGGCAACTGGGTTAGCCATCTGCAGAGATACCAGTGACTGGGTCCGACGGAGGGGCAAAGTGGGGAAGGAGATGTCAACCTTCCCAGACTGCTCTGTTTGTGGGGTGGCTCCTCCTGATTCCACGCTGCACTGGGGTGAGCTGTCTCAGAGGAGTCACCAGGCCCCTGTGATCCAGTTCCCAGAGACCTCTTGAACCCTTCCACCTGAGACAAGTGCCGATTGAGACAGTTGATTCGGACCTTTTGAACTGGGCTAATAGACTGAGGACTTTTCAGGTGGTGCCCTGGGTGTGCGATTGTAGGAAGGTTTGATTCTCCTTTTCCAACTGGGGCCAGAGGTGGGCAGGCGGGGTGACTTAATTGCTGATTTTTTCACACAGCTGAGACTTCAAGCCAGAGTAGAAGTTGCAATAGGATCGAACAGAAACCAGCTGAAAACAAGACAGAACCACTTTGCTCCACCACACCAGACAGGGCCCCAGTTTCTCAGGCCACAACACTGTACGGGCCCTCGATAAAACCCCAGGGGAAAAACCAAAGGGAGTAAACCATGGGGCGGAATCAGCGGAAAAACTCTGGTAACATGAATAACCAGAATAGATCAACCCCCCCAAGAAAAGATACGGCAGATGTGATTGAAGATCCCATTCATAAACAACTGGCTGAGATGTCAGAAGTCGAATTCAGAATTTGGTTTGTAGACAAGATTAATAAAATGGAATTAGGAATTCGAGGAGAAATTCAAAAGTTGTCTCAAGAATTTAACGAATTTAAAGACAAAACCACCAAAGACTTAGACACACTGAAACAAGAACTTACAGCCCTCAAAGATATGAAAAATACAGTAGAATCCCTCAGTAACAGAATGGAGCAAGCAGAAGAAAGGATTTCTGACATTGAAGATAAAGTCTTCGAACGCTCCCAATCTCTCAAAGAGGAAGAGAAATGGAGAGCAAAAACGGATCACTCACTCAGAGAGCTCTCAGATAATTCGAAAAAACATAACATAAGGGTTATAGGAATTTCGGAGGCTGATGATGTGGCAGCCAAGGGCACAGAGGCCCTTCTACATGAAATTATGAAAGAAAATTTTCCAGACATGCCTAGAGAATCTGAAATTCAGATAGCAGACAGCTTCAGAACCCCAGCACGATTCAACCCCAAAAAGCCATCTCCCAGACATATCATAATTAGCTTCACTAAAGTTAACATGAAAGAGAAGATTCTCAAAGCAGCCCGGCGAAAGAAAACTATAACGTACAAAGGTAAGAATATTAGAATAACTGCAGATCTCTCTGCTGAAACTTTTCAAGCAAGAAGAGGCTGGTCATCAACTTTTAATCTCCTAAAGCAAAAAAACTTTCAACCCAGGATCTTGTATCCAGCTAAACTGAGTTTCATCTATGATGGAGAAATTAAATACTTCAATGACATTCATATGTTGAAAAAATTTGCCATAAGTAAACCAGCTCTTCAGGATGTTCTCAGACCTATCCTCCACAATGACCAACCCAATCCTATACCACAAAAGTAAACTCACTCAGAAACTTCGGATCAAACTCCAACTTCCACACTGGCGAAAGGATTAAAAATGTCCACTGGACCTTTGAAAAACTCGATACCCAAAATTCCACCAGACTTATCCTTACTCTCCATCAATGTGAATGGCTTAAACTGTCCTCTAAAGAGGCATAGGTTAGCTGACTGGATACAAAAACTTAAGCCAGATATTTGTTGCATACAAGAGTCACATCTCAACTTAAAAGACAAATACAGACTCAGGGTGAAAGGATGGTCATCCATATTTCAGGCAAATGGTAATCAGAAAAAAGCAGGTGTTGCAATTTTATTTGCAGATACAGTAGGCTTTAAACCATCAAAAGTAAGGAAGGACAAGAATGGTCACTTCATATTTGTTAAGGGTAATACTCAATATGACGAGATCTCAATTATTAATATCTATGCACCCAACCAGAATGCACCTCAATTTATAAGAGAAACTCTAACAGACATGAGTAACTTGATTTCCTCCAGCTCCATAATCGTTGGAGATTTCAACACTCCCTTGGCAGTGTTGGATCGATCCTCCAGAAAGAAGCTGAGCAAAGAAATCTTAGATTTAAACCTAACCATCCAGTATTTAGATTTAGCAGACATCTACAGAACATTTCATCCCAACAAAACTGAATACACATACTTCTCATCAGCCCACGGAACTTACTCCAAAATTGATCACATTTTAGGTCACAAGTCTAACCTCAGTAAATTTAAAGGAATAGAAATTATTCCATGCATCTTCTCGGACCATCATGGAATAAAACTTGAATTGAGTAACAACAGGAATCTGCATACCCATACAAAAACATGGAAGTTAAATAACCTTATGCTGAATGATAGCTGGGTCAGAGATGAGATTAAGAAAGAAATCACCAATTTTTTGGAACAAAATGACAATGAAGACACAAGCTATCAGAACCTCTGGGACACTGCAAAGGCAGTTCTAAGAGGGAAATTTATAGCACTGCAAGCCTTCCTCAAGAGAACGGAAAGAGAGGAAGTTAACAACTTAATGGGACATCTCACGCAACTGGAAAAGGAAGAACATTCCAACCCCAAACCCAGTAGAAGAAAAGAAATAACCAAAATTAGAGCAGAATTAAATGAAATTGAAAACAAAAGAATAATACAACAGATCAATAAATCAAAAAGCTGGTTTTTTGAAAAGGTCAATAAAATAGATAAACCTCTGGCCAACCTAATCAGGAAAAAAAGAGTAAAATCTCTAATATCATCAATCAGAAACAACAAAGACAAAATAACCACAGACTCATCAGAAATCCAAAAAATCCTTAATGAATATTACAAGAAACTTTATTCTCAGAAATATGAAAATCTGAAGGAAATAGACCGGTACTTGGAAGCACGCCACCTTCCAAGACTTAACCAGAATCAAGTGGAAATGTTGAACAGACCCATAACAAGTTCAGAAATAGCATCAACTATACAAAACCTCCCTAAAAAGAAAAGCCCGGGACCAGATGGTTTCACGTCAGAATTCTACCAAACCTTTAAAGAGGAATTAGTACCTATATTACTCAACCTGTTCCAAAATGTAGAAAAAGAAGGAAGACTACCCAACACGTTCTATGAAGCAAATATCACCCTGATCCCCAAACCAGGAAAAGACCCAACAAGAAAAGAAAATTATAGACCAATATCACTAATGAATATAGATGCAAAAATATTCAACAAGATCCTAACAAACAGAATCCAGCAACACATCAAACAAATTATACATCATGACCAAGTTGGTTTTATCCCAGGGTCTCAAGGCTGGTTCAATATACGTAAATCTATAAATGTAATTCAGCACATAAACAAATTAAAAAACAAAGACCATATGATTCTCTCAATTGATGCAGAAAAAGCTTTTGATAATATCCAGCATCCCTTCATGATCAGAACACTCAAGAAAATTGGTCTAGAAGGGACTTTTCTTAAACTGATAGAGGCTATCTACAGCAAACCCACAGCCAATATCATATTGAATGGAGTTAAATTGGAATCATTTCCACTCAGATCAGGAACCAGACAAGGCTGCCCATTGTCTCCATTGCTTTTCAACATTGTAATGGAAGTTTTAGCCACCGCAATTAGGGAAGAAAAGGCGATCAAGGGTATCCATATAGGGTCAGAAGAGATCAAACTCTCGCTCTTCGCAGATGATATGATTGTGTATCTGGAAAACACTAGGGACTCTACTACAAAACTCCTAGAAGTGATCAAGGAATACAGCAGCGTCTCAGGTTACAAAATCAACATTCATAAATCGGTAGCCTTTATATACACCAACAACAGTCAAATTGAAAAAGCAGTTAAGGACTCTATCCCATTCACAGTAGTGCCAAAGAAGATGAAATATTTGGGAATTTACCTAACAAAAGACGTGAAAGATCTCTATAAAGAGAACTATGAAACTCTAAGAAAAGAAATAGCTGAAAATGTTAACAAATGGAAAAACATACCATGCTCATGGCTAGGAAGAATCAACATTATCAAAATGTCCATGCTACCCAAAGCAATATATACTTTCAACGCACTCCCTATTAAAGCTCCACTGTCATATTTTAAAGATCTTGAAAAAACATTACTTCGTTTTATATGGAATCAGAAAAAATCTCGAATAGCCAAGACATTACTCAGAAATAAAAACAAAACAGGAGGAATCACACTAGCAGACCTCAGACTTTACTACAAATCGATAGTGATCAAAACAGCATGGTATTGGCACAAAAACAGAGAAGTAGATATCTGGAATAGAATAGAGAACCAAGAGATGAATCCAGCTACTTACCGCTATTTGATTTTTGACAAGCCAATTAAAAACATTCAGTGGGGAAAAAGATTCCCTATTTAACAAATGGTGCTGGGTGAACTGGCTGGCAACCTGCAGAAGACTGAAATTAGACCCACACCTTTCACCATTAACTAAGATAGACTCTCATTGGATTAAAGATTTAAACTTAAGACATGAAACTATAAAAATACTAGAGGAGAATGCAGGGAAAACCCTTGAAGAAATTGGTCTGGGTGAGTATTTCATGAGGAGAACCCCCCGGGCAATTGAAGCAGCTTCAAAAATACACTACTGGGACTTGATCAAACTAAAAAGCTTCTGCACAGCTAAGAACACAGTAAGCAGAGCAAGCAGACAGCCCTCAGAATGGGAGAAAATATTTGCAGGGTATAACTCTGACAAAGGTTTAATAACCAGAATCCACAGAGAACTCAAACGCATCAGCAAGAAAAAAACAAGGGATCCCATCGCAGGCTGGGCAAGGGATTTGAAGAGAAACTTCTCTGAAGAAGACAGGCGCACGGCCTTCAGACATATGAAAAAATGCTCATCATCTTTAATCATCAGAGAAATGCAAATCAAAACTACTTTGAGATATCATCTAACTCCAATGAGACTAGCCTATATCACAAAATCTCAAGACCAGAGATGTTGGCGTGGATGCGGAGAAAAGGGAACACTTCTGCACTGCTGGTGGGAATGCAAATTAATACATTCCTTTTGGAGGGATATATGGAGAACACTCAGAGATCTAAAAATAGATCTGCCATTCAATCCTGTAATTCCTCTGCTGGGCATATACCCAGAAGACCAAAAATCACAACATAACAAAGATATTTGTACCAGAATGTTTATTGCAGCCCAATTCATAATTGCTAAGTCATGGAAAAAGCCGAAGTGCCCATCGATCCACGAATGGATTAATAAATTGTGGTATATGTATACCATGGAATACTATGCAGCCTTAAAGAAAGATGGAGACTTTACCTCTTTCATGTTTACATGGATGGAGCTGGAACATATTCTTCTTAGTAAAGTATCCCAAGAATGGAAGAAAAAATATCCAATGTACACAGCCCTACTATGAAACTAATTTGGGACTCTCACATGAAAGCTATAACCCAACTACAACTTAACAATAGGGGGAAGTGGGAAAGGGGGGGGTGGGTGGAGGGAGGGGAATCGGTGGGATCACACCTGTGGTGCATATTACAGGGGTATTTGCGAAACTTGGTAAATGTAGAATATAAATGTTTTGGCACAGTAACTGAGATAACGCCGGAAAGGCTATGTTAACCACTGGGATAAAAATGTGTCAAATGGTTTATGAAGTGAGTGTATGATGCCCCATAATCATATCATTGTATACACTTATGATTTAATAAAAAAATTAAAAAAAAAAAAAAGAAAAAAAAAGAGAAAAAAAAAAAAAAATAATAACTTTTAATACCTATATATGACTGGCCATAATTTTCAGATTATAAATCATGTATGTTGTTTTCCATTTGTCAAAAATAAGTTGAATAAACTTGTATATAAAATTTTTGAGGACTTTATAATTAAATCCTTAAAATGGATTAATGAGAGAATTACTAAGTCAAAGATTATCTTCATTTACCTAAGCATAATTATATATATTCCTAAGTTACCTCCAGTATATTATGCCAATTTTTACTCATATAGGCCTTGATCGAGTGTTCCTTTTCCTCTCTTTGAAAACACTGCTATTCTAACTGTAAACCCTTTTAGCTAATTTCATAGGCAAAGACCCTATATTTAATCATTGGCAAAATTGAACGTATTTATATGTTTATTGGCCATTTGAGTGCCTTATGTGTGATTTGACTATTCTTGTCTTTGCCTGTTTGTGTCCTGGTGCTTGTCTTTTATTGATTAATAAGTGCTCTTTATATATCAAATCATCTGTCATATATGACATCAACATTATTCCTGTACTTTGTTCTTTGCCCTTAAATGAATTATAGCTTTAAAAAATGTAAAAGTTTTCAATGTTTTCATAAGTTTCATTTAATATTTTCCTTCATGGTTTTCTGCCTTTGATTTCATGCTTGAATATTCTTCTCCAATGTAAAGTAAAATAAAATTCATATAGTTTTCTTCACATTGCTATGTTTATTTTTATATTCAAATCTTAAATCTATTTGAAATTTATTTCGGCGTATGAGGATATTATTTACTTTTTCTCTAATAGCTAGGCAATTGTCTCATTGAATAAATTTTTCTTTTCTGATTTATGACATCTTAGAATAAAATACTAAGTTCATAGGTGAACTAGAGTAAGTCAGTTACTTTCTTTCATGGGTACATTGGAGTCTTGTGGTTTTGCTATGCTTGTCGTTATTCCAGAGAAAGCCCTCCACAGATCTTACTATGAAATATAGAGTACTATCAGGGATTTACTCTGATTTGAGATTTGAATGTTCTCTGTTTCTGTCTTTAAAGAGAAAAATGTGGGCTTTCCAAAGACCCTTTGTGTATGGCTGATACAGAACAATGCTTAATCTAGACCTGTGGACCATGAACAACCGGGCCCCATGTAAGCGACCCTCCACGCGCCGTGGGGATTGCAGTATCCGGCATCCTGTAGGTCATCCCGGGGCATCTCGTAGAACTTAGTAGTGAGGCCATCACACCCAAGAGCAGTTTCTGTTTTCAATAATAATCATACAACTCAGTTCTTGAGTTGTGCAGTCTTCAGTTAGGTAATTTCCTTCCTTCTTTGGGTCCAACTTCTATAAAGTTTCAGAATTTCGAATCCTCTCAAGAACATCTTCCTTGCTCAGTTTCACTTTGGCTGTCACCTTATGCAGCCCCCTTCTCTCTCTCAAGTCCACCCCACCTTTTTCTTCTTTTCTGTCCTTTTTCTTCTACTTGCTAAGAGACCTGAATCCCTTGAAAGGTTTCCTTGACACTAAAAATAAAGAGTTTAACCATTTCTTAAAATGTTAAGTTTAAACTTTTCTCCACTTATATTTGGTGTAAACAATTATTTGGGTCTCTAAAAAATTTCCAAACTTACGACAAGTTGATTTTATCTGTTATCATAAAATAATAAATAACATGAGGTCTAACAATTCATTCTAGGAAAAGTACTGCATACCTCATTGTTGAATATTGCTATAGTCACCTTCAAGGTACTCCCCTAGTAAAGCTACGCACCAGCGCCTAGTCCACCATTCAAATTAATTTTGGAACTTTTGTTCTGGAATATGTATCAATGCTGTCATCATATTACCTTTATATTTGGGTAAAGAAAGAAGTCATTGGAGGCCAGTTCAGGTGAGTAGAGAAGGCATTTCAACGCAGTTATTTGTTCAGTGGCTAAAAACTCTCTCACACACAGTGCCGTGTAAGCTGGTTTGTTGGTGTGATACAAGAGCCATGAGCTGAAGGCCAAGATTTTCAGTTATGATTTTGCTAGTTGTTTCCTTATTCATGTTTACTTAGTCTCCTATGCTTCCCAGACTCAGCTGATGATTTTGATGCACAATTCAGCACATTTTTGCAATGTTTTCATCTGCAAACAGTAGGTTCTGCTACCTACAGGCCACCCCGACCTCTCTTTATCAGTGATGCGTTCTCTCCCCTCAGAAAAACATCTAATCCATTTGTATACTGCCGTTTTCTTCATGGCATTGTTCTCATTAACTTTTTTTTTTTTTTTTTTTTTTAGAGACAGTCCTAATTTGTTGCCCTCAGTTGAGTGCCGTAGCGTCACAGCAACCTCCAGTTCTTGGGCTTAGGAGATTCTCTTGCCTTAGTCTCCTGAGTAGCTGGGACCACAGGTGCCCACCACAACGCCTGGCTATTTTTTGTTGCAGTTTGGCTTGGGCCAGGTTTGAACCCGCCACCCTTGGCATATGGGGCCAGCACCCTATTCACTGAGCCACAGGTGCCACCCATCCTCATTAACTTGTACTGACATGTCCTTGATTTCCCCTTTACTCTTGCCAAGTAAAACAAAAAATTTATGAATGTTTGTTGGTTGCTCTGATTCAGGTGCCAACATTCTCTTGATGGCACAAAAACACGCAACAACAATAATGAACGCCACTCAGTGAGATAGCACCACACATCAATATGAACACAGCTGTGAGACACTGAAATACCACGGTTATGCAACCTTACCAAATTCTTTGCGCAGTGTTGCCAATGTAAGCACACAGTGGCAAGTTTGTGAACTTAGTTTTGTGCAGGTATTTATTATATTAAAGGTTACTTTTAGGTTGCTTCCAACTCTTACCATCACTTTCCAAGACACAGAATGCAATTCCCTTCTATATGTGCCTGTATGTGTGTACACGTGTATACACACACGTATCCTACCTAGCACAGACCTAAATTATAGGAGGTGCTTAGATAAGAGTTGTAAATTTGAAATCTGATTCTTTGCTCTTCCCTTTTTCTAATTACAGATGATCTTTTATGTTCTCGATCTGATCTTACGTATTTTGAACTACATTTGAACAACTACTAACATTTACATCAAGTTTCTCTTCTCTTTGAGTCCTGCAGACATATCTCTAGCTTTTAGATGTATTTTTTATATACATTACCATTAAAATACGATTTACACTACATCACTCTCTCCTTTAAGTTAGTTTTATACATTTAATGGTTTCAAAGAGCTCTCAAAATTTCTCTTTGCCTTCCTCTTCTTCTTTTACTAACCCAGAGGTCTTTTTCTTTTTTATATTAACCTATTATGTGATGAAATTACAAGGAATCAGCGCCAGCCACCTAGTCTCCTCTCCACTGATGCTCACAAGTGAGATTCTCAGGGTGGAGTGGGCTGGGGTGTCACCTGAACCCAGCTACCTTTCTCTTTGGCTTCTTCTATTTCTGATCATTTTCCCTGAAGCATTTCAGGAAGCTATCTCAGCTCTTAGAGTGCTTATTATGCTCAGGGTTTACATTGATTCTCTTGACAAGACTTTTGCCCTTATTTTGTTTGTTTACAACATTGCCACAGTAACACACTGGGTAACATTGAAGACTCTTCCAGTTTTGCCCCCCGTGACATTTTGGGGCATTCCCTTTGGACAGCACCCATCCCCTCCGTGTCTGCAATATCACCTCTCTTGTAGATTCACATGCATGTGGCCAAAGGAGTGGCTCCTCTAACAGACCTTGAGAACCTCAGTGGGTGGCTCAGCTCTCCACTTTCCCTTTGTGTTCATCACTGTGTTGTGCTACTGGAAGATGGAGGTACAGGCTCATGGGCAGCTTTCTCTATGTAAAAGTAGCCTGCCTGTTGGGGTTCTTCTCCTTACCTAGCACTGTACTCACTATTTCCTGTACTCTTCTTCTGGGGCTCACTCTAACCATCAGAACTGCTTCTCATTTTCTTTGGTCTTTCCTTTCTTGAAAAGAAAGTTCTCTCTACTAAGGAACTGTTTCTTATCTTTTTCTCAATGACACTCATTTACCTTCTATTATTTTCTTGGCCAGGCCAAACCATCATTCATGTTTCATTTTCTCCCTCATCTACTCATGAAATCTGCCTTATTAATCCTCCCTACAACTGTACCCCTCATCACTCCATCCAATTCTTCACTTTGTCTTTCCTTCTCTTACATCCAGGAAACTTCTGTGCACTCTTGGGGGGCATGTTACCTGTTTCGGTTTTTCTTTGGCATCTTCATTCTGGGCCTTTAGAGCTGGATCTGCAAACCTGCCTGGTTTGGTACAGGCAATAAACTTGTGTCCTTTTTCTACTACAAAAAACAAACACATCTCACAGCTAAGAAATTCTGGCAGAGGAATTTGTGTGTGTGTGGTTTTCTGTATCCACTTAAATCTTTTGCTGACTTAAAAGCCAAACCAAGTCAAACAAAACTATTAAAAAATCAAAAACTGATGGGTTTTTGACAAGGATGTTCTCTCTTGTTTCAGTTCTGTTTTATATTTCTATTTCCTTATTCTAATCAAAAGTTTGTTATTATTTTTACTGAAAGTGTTAATGCAACAAAAAATATTTTTATTACTGAACTGTACTCTTAAAAATAGTTAAGATGGGGGCGGCACCTGTGGCTCAAGGAGTAGGGCGCCAGTCCCATATGCCGGAGGTGGCAGGTTCAAACCTAGCCCCGGCCAAAAACCACAAAAAAAATAAAATAAAATAAAAATAATAAAAAAAAATAGTTAAGATGGATACCTCGAAATGAGCAGCAACACATGAGCCCCAAATCCAAGAATGAGGAAACTAGATCACCCATTGATTAACCCCTGACGGCAATCTCAAGAGAGCTGTTAAGACCTAGCTCTGAGGCCAACGTCCTTACCAGACGTCGTGTCTGGCGTGGGCCTATTCAACCCCAAAATCTTAAGCCACCCACAGCGCCATGCTCCTAGAAACGCAGGTGTTACGCTACCAGAGCGCTGCCATCTTGTGACGCCATCTAGCCTCGTGATTGGACAAGTAACTATCGCGCAGTTTGAAGAGAAACCTGAAGGAAGAAGAAACTGTCGCGAGACTTGGGATTTGTGGCTCCCTGCCCAAGGTAGGGGAGAGTCTCTTGCAGTCAGTAGCAAGACTGGACTTGCGTTTGAATCCTCTAGGGACCTTCTTAGAAAAAAAAAGTTAACTCTCAGGGTTCTTCTCCATACTTCCTAAATCACACTCTCTGAGGTTGGGTGGGTAATATGAAGATGAAGGAGGAGACTTTGAGGTTTGAAGGAGTGCAACTGAGGCTTATTTTGCAACAAGTCTGGGAAGATGATGGGGATATTAAATGGTTTGTTCAATACGACATTCACATGACATCAAGTACACGTTCTTTGAATTTCTTTTTCTTCGTTTATTGTTGGGGATTCATTGAGGGTACAAGAAACCAGGTTACACTGATTGAATTTGTTAGGGAAGGAATTTGTGGACAGAGAGAAAAGAGGGAGAAGAAGATTTTGGCCTGGTCCCTCTTTCAGCTCATGAGTTGAGAGTTTACCTGTGCAATGGAGAAATGAGATGTAAGACCGAGAACTGAGTTCATAGTGTACCTTTTATAAGGGAAACGGGAAACTCAGTGCCCAGATGTCCAGATTCCCCATTTGTCCCTGACCTGTGAATCAGCAAATGGAAAGGACATGACTGCCTCTTTTAGGGACATGGCCTTTCCTAGCTCTGGCATGAAGACTGCCATACTGTAGTCCCCATTTAATAATTCCATAAGGCCCCCTGAGCAATCCAATAAGAGAGTTTTTGTTTTTTAAATTGTTCAACTGTTTAGACAATTCCTGTGCTCTTTCTTTCCAACTCGGGCACAGCATCATGGCTCCCACAAAGATGGGTGGTGAGAAGAAGGGCTGTTTTGCCGTCAAGAAGGTGGTGACTCGAGGCTACATCAACATTCACAAGTCCGTCCATGGAGTGGGTTTCAAGAAGTGTGCCCATCAGGTACTTGAAGAGATCCAGAAATTTGCCATGAAAGAGATGGAGACTCCAGATGTGCACATTGATACCAGGCTCAACAAAGCTGTCTGGGCCAATGGCATAAGGAATGTCCCATACTATATGCGTGTGTGGTTATCCAGAAAACATAACGAAGATGAAGATTCACCTTCAGCTCTACTTTGGTTACCTACGTACCTCTTACCATTTTCAAAAATCTACAATTAACTTGGATGAGAACTAACTGGTGATTGCCAGATACATCAAATAAAGTTATAAAACCACACAAAAAAATGGTTAAGATGGTTAATTGATTATCATGTGTTTTTTAATCACAACAAAAATATTTTTGTTGATGTAGCAATGTTTTCCTTATCTATAGTTTTGTTCTTAAGGAGAATGAATTGCATTCTGAATAATTAAGAATGTCTTCCAAAAGCACTTATCCTTTCCCCTTCATACCATATCCAAAATAAATGGTTTTCTTTTTCCTCTTGATAATATGAATCACCCACTAAACTCTGCTTCCTAGGATTTGAATTGTAAAGGTTCTTGTATATATAAAAAAAAGAAGCCAAATAAATGTTCATTGAAAGAATGGGCAAACTTTATCTCATGCCAGTTGTAATAATAATTGATATCTTCATCTCCACTACTATTACATCATCTTTACCACAAACACTAAAATTTGCTAGCACTTGCTGTGCCAGGAACTCAAGCAGCTAGAAACTTTGTGTAACTTTTTTTTTCTTTAGAATAACTTAATTTGGATTGCAAGATCTCATTCCACCAGGATTATAGCTTCTTTATTTCTGAAACTTCAGGGGTTCCCCATTTCTGTGGGGTTGTTTCTACATTTTAGGGTTGTGACAGACACTGTTATTAGCCAATATAATCCCCTCAACTTCCTTACTTAGAGAACCCTGATATTCTAATGAGCAGCAAGGTGCCAGCTGAGTAGTCCCTTATCTTTCCTTCGAAGCTGATGGAGACATTAGAAGAAGCCAGCCAGAAATTTCTAGGAAAACTTCTGCTTCCAGCTAGCCTGATGCTAGTTTCTCCCTTCTGCTTTGATCTTTGATGTGATGCCTGCAGCTGGGGCAGCAATCTTGTGGCCATCCAAAAAAAGTCAAAAATTGCAAACACATTGGTGAACTGTAGAACCAATGTGTGTAATGATCTATTTCTTGGACTTATTATTATGTCAGGAGGATAAATGCCTATTTTGACAGTCATTGAAGTTGTCTTTTATGCTCCTTGTAGCTGAATGCATTTTTAAGTAACGCAGGAGGGTTAGAGTGTCATTCATGGGTGTGAGAGTTCTATTTTATCATCTCATCTGGTCCTCCATCACCAGTCCACAAAGGTCATCACTGAAGTACTTTGTACATTATAGCTGCTTAAAGTCCTGTGACTTTCTATTGTAGACCTTTTCCGTGATAGTGTTTGTGGCAAAGGTCCCATCTCATCCTCTCCACGGCTGGTTATGGTTCTGTGGCTGATTATTATAAAGGTGGCTCCCATTCATCCACACTTTAGGTATTCACACCCTGTGTGGTTCCTCCCCAAATTGACTGTAGACTTGGTCTCATGATTTGCTTTGGCCAATGTGGCTTTAGCCAATATAGCGCAAGCAGGGGCTCAGTAAGGTGCTTATACATTGGGACTGGGCTGCTGGGAATATTCCCAGCTGCCACCATACAAGAATCTAAGCCTGCAGTGAGGCCAGTAGAAGAAAACTGAGGCACTCCAGTTGACTCATGAATAAGCAGCTGGTGAAGCGCTGGTATGAACTGCTGTCCATGCATGTGAGCCAACTTGGGCATCGCTACTGAGTTGAGCCTCCAAATGACTACAGCCCCAGCTGAACGCATGAAGCAGCAGCGATCCTTAACTGAGCCCAGGCAACTCACAGAAGCATGAGAGGTAATAAAATCCTTGTTAGCTTATGTCACCAATACTTGGGGGAATTTTTTTTTTTCTTTTTGAGACAGAGTTTCACTCTGTTGCCCTGGTTAGAGTGCCATAGCATCTTATGTCACAGCAACCACAAAGTCGTGGGCTCAAGAGATACTCTTGCCTCATCCTCCCGAGTAGCTAGGACTACAGGTGCCTGTCACAATGCCTGGCTAGTTTTTCTATTTTTAGTAGAATCAGGGTCTCTTGCTCGGGCCGATCTCGATCTCCTGAGCTCAAGCAATACACCTGCCTTGGCTTCCCAGAGTGCTAGGATTACAGGTGTGAGCCACCATGCCCAGCCAGTGGGGTGATTTGTTATATAGTAATAGATAATTGGAAAAATCCCCTTCTTCCTAGGTACACCATGATTCAAGAGTCACAATATTCTAACAACTAGCACAGCTATATAATTATTAAGATATGGGTATTTGCTTTTGTGTGTTTTGCTGCAGGTTCTACACAATTTTTGTGTATGTGAAACACAAGAAACCTGATACATTTATGAGCGAATTCAAAACATTACGTTTTCTATTTTATTCTGAGTCACATTTATATAGCGTTCATTATCACACAATAGAGGTGATTTACAATATTACATTTAACATTTATGCCTTCCGTGTATGTTATAAATTATTTCGATTTTTATATTTACACAGTACTTTATAGCCATTTAAATTTTAAAATTATTTCATAACTTTCCTTGTGCAGGAGAAAATATATAACAAATATTGAGCCCAATTAGATCTTCCATTGGTATATAGAGATGACTGGAGGGAGGCTATGAGTAGACATGGATACAACAATACTATTGTAGACAAATGTGTGTGTGCGTGTGCGTTTGTGTGCGTGTGTAGTTAAGAAATTGGTTCCAGCCAATTGCTCCCTTCAGGCAATGTTTGATACCCATATCCCAGAAGGCATTAACATATTTCAATATATTCAATATAGAGGCAGAAAGCTATAGTAGACCACATGCAAAAGCTTTGGAATGCGGCAGACAGACAAGGCCTTTCACCTTTCGGATTGTCAGCTTTTTATTCATAAAATGGGTATTTGTTTTCTAGGGTGGTTGTGAGATTTAAATAGATTATATGACTAAAAGTGTTTAATGTAGGCCTGATATACTGAAAGTTCATAATAAAGTGAAACTATTCTTTTTTTTTTTTTTTTTATTGTTGGGGAGTCATTGAGGGTACAATAAGCCAGGTTACACTGATTGCAATTGTTAGGTAAAGTCCCTCTTGCAATCATGTCTTGCCCCCAAGTGAAACTATTCTTATTTCCAAATGGTGTTGTGCCCAGGTTAGAAGTTAATTTCTCAGTGCCACAAAGTCATTTTCGTTTATGGTCGGCACCTGTAACTCAGCGGCTAGGGTGCCAGCCGCACACACCAGAGCTGCCAGGTTCCAACCCAGCCCAGGCCTGCCAAACAACAAAGACAACTGCAACAAAAATAGTGGGTGTTGTGGCAGGTGCCTGTAGTCCCAGATGCTTGGGAGGCTGAGGCAAGACAATCGCTTAAACCCAAGAGTTTGGAGTTGCTGTGAGCTGTGACGCCATGGCATCCTACTGAAGGGTATCTGTCTCAAAAAAAAAAAAAAAAAAAAGTTGGAAGTCAAATGAGTGATAATATAAAAACTATCAGGTCACCCCCTTGTTTTCTTTTCTTTTAGAAATTGTTAGCTGGGCGGCGCCTGTGGCTCAGTGAGTAGCGCGCCGGCCCCATATGCCGAGGGTGGCGGGTTCAAACCCGGCCCGGCCAAACAGCAACCAAAAAATAGCCGGGCGTTGTGGCAGGCGCCTGTAGTCCCAGCTACTCGGGAGGCTGAGGCAAGAGAATTGCGGAAGCCCAGGAGTTAGAGGTTGCTGTGAGCCGTGTGACACCACGGCACTCTACCAAGGGTGGTACAGTGAGACTCTGTCTCTACAAAAAAAAAGAAAGAAATTGTTAGCTAATGGTAGATAATTTTTAAAATTAATGTATACTTTCAAAATGAAATGTAAAGAATGTGCAGGCTCCATGCATTTGTTCCAGAAGGGCAGGCTGTGTTTAGAAGGAGCATAGTTTTATGACTCTTTTTCTTTCTTTTCTTTTGTTTTTTTGAGAGAGTTTCACTATGTCGCCCTCGGTAGAGGGCTCTGGTGTCACAGCTCACAGCAACCTCAAACTCTTGGTCTTTAACAGTTCTCTTGCCTTAGCCATCCGAGTAGCTGGAACTACAGATGCCCGCCACAACAGCTGGCTATTTTTTGTTGTTGCTGCAGTTGTCATTGTTGTTTAGCTGGTCTGGGCCTGTCTCGAATCTGCCAGCCTGGGTGTATGTGGCTGGTGCTAGAACCACTGAGCTAAAGATGCCGAGCCTAATTTGAATATTTCATTGTGTCTTATAAAGATAATAGATAAAACTATGCCAACCTTCGATCTTAAATATTCTCAAATCACTAGGCTTAATCATTCTTAGGGATTCTCAATTCTTCTACATAAGGATTTGGCCCTACTATCATTTTAAACTTAGTTTTTCCCTAAAAATTAGAACTTTGAAGAAAAACATGAAGGGCTAAAGCTAAACTGAAAAATAATTTTTTTTTTTTTTTTGTAGAGACAGAGTTCCACTTTATCACCTTCAGTAGAGTGCCCTGGCGTCACACAGCTCACAGCAACCTCCAACTCCTGGGCTTAGGCGATTCTCTTGTCTCAGGCTCCCGAGTAGTTGGGACTATAGGTGCAGCCACAACGCCCGTCTATTTTTTTGTTGCAATTTGGCCAGGGTTGGGTTTGAACCCGCTACCCTCGGTATATGGGGCTGGCGCTCTGCCCACTGAACCACAGGTGTTGCTCTGAAAAGTGAATCTTGAATTATACTCTGGACATCCATGTACAATGTCAGGAGAAGATGGTGTTCGGGGCTGCTACACCGTTTTCGCTTTTGTAAGATCCTGAAGGCTCACGCCTGACCAAACAGGGCAGGAGAACTTGGACAATTTGGGGGAATATTTGGATAAGAAACAGATAAACTGCAGTGGCTGAAGCACAATGGAAAGAGGAAGAGTCGGAGTTCAAAAATAATTCCTAAGAAATATTTAAGAGAAAAAAAGATATAGAAAATGTTTGAAATAAAAAATAAATTGATACTTGTATATAATACTTGCAAAAAGGAAAAGTCAGTTAGAATCAGCTGTGACAACACCTTTCTCTTTTTCCCTCCCTACCCACACACAAATCAGCTGTGACAACACCTGATTATAACTGTATAATCAACATTTTCTGTATATTTTGTGACTGAAAGAACTGATGGAGGCAAAACGACCATCTCAGCATTGGATAAAGGGAATTGGGGAAAGATCATTTATTAATTGCAAGAAAGAAAGAAAGAATGAAAGAGTACAGGGGAGGCTGGTATTTTGGACAGCTGAGGCAAAATACAGGGATATTGCGGATGGCTCAAAAACGTTGAAAGAGTAGAGTAAATGCTAGTTTAAAAGAACTGGCAAACAAATTTCTCCCTTGGAGTAATGCTGGGATTACATAAGAACTAATTATGTTTAAAGATTATAGGCAAATTTAGTGAGATTTAGAAAGAGAAGAACCAACAGGCAGGTAAGATCTAAAGAGTAAATTTGTGGCCGGTACAGGAACACATATACAATTCTTAATTCTGTTCCTATCAGGTCAGCCAGCTGCTAAAACCCCTCAGCTCTCTCCCCCGGGCTGCCTCCTAGGAACGGTCCTAGAGCACCCTCCTGCCTGCTCTAGGGTACCATTTCCGCCCCTTGAACCTTTCACACAGGTAGAATCACGGTTGGCCCGCCCCTGCTGGGAGCTCCTTTCCTGCCTTTTCCTCAAGATCCGTTCCTCCACCTTGAATAAACATCCAGTCCTCATCCCGGCCTTTGTATCTCATATTATCCAATATGTCTCCAAGCACATTCTCCACGATTACTTGGTTCAGCAAATACTGATAGACCACCCACCAGGTACTTGGACTGCTCTAAACCCGGGGGCACAAACAGCAATCCTGCAGTCATGGAGTGTGTGGTAATGAGAGGAGGGTGAGGGCGGCAGGCAAGGAATGAGTAAGTAAAAGGACACTCATGCAACAGCTCCCCACCTCTCTTGTGTTGGTAGTGTCCCATGGCCACTGGGACAAATTACCACAAACCGTGTGACTTAAAACAACAGAAACTGGTATCCTCGTATTGTGGAGGCTGTAAGTCTGAAGCAAGGTGCCCGCCGGGCCCGCTTTCCTCTGGGGGCGCTGGGGAGAAGCCTTGCTGGCCCCTCCATCTTCTGGTGCAGCTCCTGTCCTGGGGGCCACATCACACCCAACCTGCCCCACTGGCCATGTTGTCTGCTCCTCTTTTTTGGTGGGAAGTCTCCCCTCTGCTTGTCTTATAGGGACACTTGTCATTGGATTGAGGGCCACCCAGATAACCCAGGATAATCTCATTTCAAGATCCTTAATTATATCTGCAAAGACTTGTTTTCCAAATAAGGTTACATTTCCGGGTTCCAGAGGATTTAAAGTGGAAATCTTGTAGAGGGCCATTTTTTGACACACCACATCCCCCAACTCTGTGTAGAGGAAAATTATTTATTTATTTGTTTGTTTATTTTGAAAGCACACAATCCACTTGTATTTCTGTTTTTGGAAAATCACTTTCTGTATTGTCTGTGGCCATCTATGGACTAGTTTTCACCTCCCTCTTCCTTTCTCTTTTTCCCTCCCTACCCACACACAAACCAGCAGTAATCCCTTTCAGCTCTCCCTTCAAGATGTATCTCAAACTGATTTTATATCTTTCTCTGCTGCCTCCACTCCCATCTAAGCAGCACTAGTTTTAACCCACATTCTTGCCGGCAGCCTCCCGCCCGCCACAACGCCCGGCTATTTTTTTGTTGCAGTTTGGCCGGGGCTGGGTTTGAACCCGCCACCCTCGGCATATGGGGCCTGCGCCCTGCTCACTGAGCTACAGGCACCGCCCTGAAGTAGCTCTTTTCTTAAGCTCCTTGGAGCATTCTTTCTTTTTCAAAAATTATATTACTTTTTAAAAATTATATAAAAAAGATGGAAACTCAAAGAGGTGTGATGCATGAGCTTTGTAAACAAATTAATAAATGGTTCCAGGAGCATGGTAGAGCAAGCATCTAAGAAACTTAAAGTCGGATCCTCATATTTCATATTGCCCACACAAAAGATGCCGAGGATCTAAGTGTAAAAACAGAAATCATAGAGGTACCAGAAAAAAATATGGAAATTCCTTTATAATCTTGAAATAGGGAAGGTCTTTCTAACTATGACTCACACTCCAGAATCACTAAAAAAGATTGTTGATAGGCCAATCATCTGTTGATGGCCACTTAGGTTGAATTGAAATCTTGGCTATTGGGCAGCACCTGTGGCTCAGTTGGTGAGGTGCTGGCCCCATATACCGAGGGTGGCAGGTTCAAACTTGGCCCTGGCCGAACTGCAGCAAAAAAAAAAAAAAAAATAGCCAGGTGTTGTGGCAGGTGCCTATAGTCCCAGCTACTCCAGAGGCTGAGGCAAGAGAATCCTTAAGCCCAGGAGTTGGATGTTGCTGTGAGCTGTGTGATGCCATGGCACTCTACCGAGGGCCATAAAGTGAGACTCTGTCTCTAAAAAAAAAATCTTGGCTATTGTGAACAGTGCTGCAATAAACATGGGAATGCAGAGATCTTTTCCGTATCCTGAATTCCCTCCAGTGGGATTTCTGTGTCATGTTTTTAGTTTTTTGAGGACCCTCCCTGCTGTTCTTCATAAAGGTTGCACTATTTATATTTCACCAATTGTATGGGGGTTTCCCCTCTCCAAACCCTCCCCAGTATTCATCAGTGTCTGTTTTTTTTTTTTTTTTTTTTTGATGAAAACCATTTTAACTGGGGTAAGATGTTACCTCATTGTAGTTAAGAGTTGATTTGCTCTGCTGCCTAATAATGTTGAGTATTTTCACATACTTGTTGAGTATTTGTATGTTTTCTTTTGAGAACTGTCTATTCAGATCTTTTGCCCAGTTTTAGTTGGATTATTTGATCTTTTTCCTATTGAATTGTTGTAGCTCCTTAATTATTAATCCCTTGTCAGATGGGTAGTTGGCAAATATTTTCTCCCATTCTGTGGGTTGCCACTTTCCTTTGTTGATTGTTTCTTTGGCTGTGCAGAAGCTTTTTAGCTTAATACAATCCCATTTGTCCAGTTTTGTTTTGTTTTCTCTGTGTTAAAGAAATTACTCCAGAAGCCGGTGCCCAGACCAGTGTCCTGAGGTATTTCCCCATTGTTTTCTTTTAGTTGTTTCATAGTTTCAGGTTTTAAATTTAAGTCTTTAATCCATTTTGATTTGATTTTTGTATACATCAAAAGAAAGGGTCTAGCTCAGTGGTGGGGAAACTGGCCTTCCAGGTCCTTAAGGGCAGCCTTTTAACTGTATCCAAACTCTACGGAATAAGTCCATTTATTTTATTAATATGTTTTTGTTCATCTTTTATGTTTGTATTTTATTTTTTAAATGAATATATTTACAATACCAAAGAATTAAATAAGTTTCAATTATATAATGCTCCCAGATTGGCACAATTAGAACATTAGTAAGCCCTAAGGGCTAAATTGACAACTGGCATACTCATGATTTAGTTTTAAATCCCCCTGCATGACTGGAGCCCCAACTGCTTGAGACTGGTTGGTAAGAGTTTATGGGGGTTGAGTGTGTCACTCTGTTATCAGCTTTTGACAGCAGTGCACTGTGTTTCTGTCCAAAATGGAATTTTTGAATCATTGCACAGCTCAACATTATTTTTTCATTCAAGTCAGACCAAGAGAAGACCAAGAGAATGCTGAAGGAAGAAAACAGATTTTTTAATGAGGATTGAAAATCTTATCTTGTTTCTGCTAAAGATAAGATGATTTGCTTGCTTTGTGATAATGCAGTATCAACATTAAAGAAATTCAGTGCTCATCAGCATTATAACACTCATAAGGCACACACATTTTTTTTTTAATTAAGTTTTTTTTTGTTTTTTGTTGTTTTTTTTTTTAATTTTTTTTATTGTTGCAGTTTGGCCAGGGTTGGGTTTGAACTCACCACCCTCAGCATATGGGGCCAGCACCCTATTCACTGAGCCACAGGCACTACCCAAACACCTGTGGCACAAATTTTTTTAATTAGAGAGGCAGAAAAAGTTGTACTACAAAAATTAAAAGATTGCAAGTAAAAGCAAAGATGCTTTCTGGCAGCAATAAGACTTGGAATTATGCCATGGAGGCTGCTTATAAAGCAGTTTATATACTCAGAAAAAAGAAAAGCCATCCAGTGATATAGACATTGTGAAAGAATGCCTTGTTGAAGTTGTTGGATGCTTAGGCTCCAATAACGTACAAAGAACTGCCTCTTTCAAGGAGAACCATAACTGATCTGCAGTGTGATTTAGCCTTGAACTTAATAGAACAAGGTCATGCAATACTTCAAAAGGAAAATACATATTATTCAATTGCTTTGGATGACTCAACTGATACTACTGGCTTGGTACAGGTTTTATACTTCATTCGGGTCATAACAGATTTTCTTTGCTATGAAGAGTTACTCTGGGCACACTTGCGGACAGAATATGAGGAATAGATATCTTTAACAATGTCTATCTTATTACTTATTATGGTTTATTTGGGTTTTGAATTTCTCCTTGGTTGGTTGTATATGTCTAGGAATTTATGTATTTCGTCTAAGTTTTCCAGTTTACTGGCATATAGTTGCTCAGAATAGTCTCTAAAGATTCTTTAGATTTCTGCAGAGTCAGTATTAATGTCTCCTTTTTCTTCTCTGATTTTATTTGGGTCTTCTCTCTTTTTTCTTAGTTTGGTGAAAGGTATGCCGATTTTGTTTATCTTTTCAAAACACCAGCCTTTTGTTTCATTGATTTTTGTTTGTTTCTATTTCAATTATTTGTGCTCTGAGCTTTATTATTTCTTTTCTTCTACTAACTTGGGTTTGGTTTGTTCTCGTTTTTCTTTGAGATGCATTGTAAGGTTGTTTATTTGAAGCTTTTCAACTTTTTGGATATAGGCACTTATTGCTATAAACTTTCCTCTTCCTTTCCTTGTTTTTGCTGTATCCCATAGGTTTTGATATGTCATGTTTTTATTTTTATTTGTTTTAAGAAAATGTTTAATTTCCTTTTTAATCTCTTCATTGACCACTAGTCATTCAGGAGCATATTGTTTAATTTCCATGTGTTTGAATAGTTTCCAATGTTCCTCTTGTTATTGATTTCTAGTTTCAGTCCATTGTGGTCAGAGAAAATACTTGTATAATTTAAACTTTCATCATTTTTTTTTTTTTTTTTTTTTGAGACAGAGTCTCACTCTGTTGCCCTTAGTAGAGTGCCATTGCATTATCATACCTCACAGCAAACTTAAACACTTGGGCTCGGGCAATCCTCTCACCTTAGCCTCCCCAGTAGCTGGAACTACAGGTGTGTTCGCTACACACAACTAGTTTTTCTATTTTTGGTAGAGATTGGGTCTCACTCTTGCCAAGGCTGGTCTTGAATTCCTGAGCTCAAGCAATCCATCTGCCATGGCCTCTGAGAGTTCTAGGATTACAGGCATGAGCCACCACACTTGACCAATTTTTGTGAACTTTTAAAGACTTTTTTGGTGCCCTAATATATGGTCTATCCTTGAGAATGAGCTGAGGACAAGAATGTGTAATCTACAGCTGCTGGATGAAACATTCTGTAAATATCTATTGGGCCCATCTGGTCTATAATGAAGGTTAAGTCCAATGGTTCTTTGTACATTTTCTGTTTGGATAATCTGTCCAATGCTGAAAGTGGAGTGTAGAGGTCTCCAGTGATTATTATACTGAGGTCTATCTCTCTCTTTACTTCTGAAACAATTTTGCTTTATATATCTGGATACTCTAGTGTTGGGTGCAAATATATTTAAAATTGTTATATCCTCTTGCATACTCCAGTGTTGGGTGTATATATATTTAAAATTGTTATATTCTCTTGCTGACTCTACATTTTATCATTATGCAATGACACTCTTTGTCTCTTTTTACAGTTTTTGTTTTGAAATCTATTTTATCTGATAGAAGAATAGCTATTCCTGCTCTTTTTCTCTCATTCCTTTATTTTCAGTCTATGTGTGTCTATGTAGGTGAGTTATGTTTCTTGCGGACAACATATAGTTGACTCTTTTTTTTTTTTTTTCCTCCATTCAGGAATTGTATGTCTTTGATTGGAGAGTTTGGTTTATTCATATTCAGTGTTATTGTTGACAGATAAGAACTTACTACTGTCATGTCATTCTTTGATTTCTGGTTGTTTGGTAGTCCTCTCTTATTTCCTTCTTGTCTTCCTTTGTTAAGTAATTTTCTCTGGTAGGGTGTTTAAATTTCTTGCTTTTTATTTTTTGTGTATCTATTGTAGATTTTTGATTTGAGGTTATCATGAGACATGCAAAAAAATTTTTACAACGAATTATTTTAAACATGCGACAACTCTACCTAAAAACAATTGTGCAAAGAGAAATTGAACAGAAATTCTACCCTCACTTTTTAATTTTTTGTTGTTTCCATCCATATCTTTTTATACTACTTATCTCTCAAAATGTTGTTGTTGTTGTTTTTGATATAAGTTTGTCTTTTAGTCTTCTAACTCAAAATGTAAGTATTTAGCTGGGCGCCATGGCTCACGCCTGTAGTCCTAGCACTCCAGGAGGCTGAGGTAGGTAGATTGCCTGAGGTCATGGGTTCAAGACCAGCCTGAGCCACACTGAGACCTTGTCTCTAAAAATAGCTGGGCATTGTGGCAGTGCCTGTAGTCCCAGCTACTTGGGAGGCTGAGGCAAGAGAATCGCTTGAGCCCAAGCACTCTACCAAGGGTGACAAAGTGAGACTCTGTCTCAAAAAAAAAAGCAAGTACTTTATACAACACAATTAGAGTATGCTATATTTATAAACATACTATTACCAGTGAGTTGTATACCTCCATATGATTTCTCATTGTTCATTAACATTCTTCTTTTTTCAGATTGAAGGACTCCACTTAGCATTTCTTTCTTTTTTTTTCTTTTTCTTTTTTTTATTTTTTTTGAGACAGAGTCTCACTTTGTAGCCCTCAGTAGAATGCCATGGCATCACAGTTCAGAGCAACCTCAAACTCTTGGGCTTACGCAATTCTCTGGCCTCAGGCTCCCAAGTAGCGGGGACTACAGGAGCCCGCCACAACACCTGGCTATTTTTTTTTTTGTAGTTGTCATTGTTGTTTGGCAGGCCCCAGGCCCAGTTTGAACCTGAGAGCCATGGTGTATGTGGCCAGTTACCTAGCTGCTGAGCTACAAGTGTTGAGCCCTATTTGGCATTTCTTGTAGTATAGGTCTAGTGTTGATGAAATCTCTGAGCTGTGGTTGGGCACAGTGGCTCACGCCTGTAATCCTAGCACTTCAGAGGCCAAGACAAGTGGATTGCTTGAACTGGTTAGAGACTAGACTGAGTCAGAGCAAGACCTCATCTCTAAAAAATAACCGGATGTTGTGGCAGGTGCCCGTAGTCCCAGATACTCAGGAAGCTGGGGCAAGAGAATCACCTGAGCCTAAGAGCTTGAAGTTACTGTGAGCTATGACACCATAGCACTCTACCGAGGGTGACAAAATAAGACTCTGTCTGTAAAAAAAGAAAAGGCTCTGCACTCGTTGCTCAGTGGTTAGTGAGCCAGCCACATACATCGAGGCAGGCAGGTTTGAACCCTGCCCAGGCTTGCCAGACAACAATGACAACTGCAACAAAAAAATAGCCAGGTGTTGTTGCAGGTGCCTGTAGTCCCAGCTGCTTGGGAGGCTGAGGCAGGAGAATTGCTTAGGCCCAAGAGTTGGAGGTTGCTGTGAGCTGTGACATCATAGCACTCTGCCAAGGGTGACATAGTGAGATTCTGTCTCAATTAAAAAAGAAAGAAAGAAAGAAATCTCTGAGCTTTTGTTTGTCTGGGGAAAACTTTATTTATGTTTGAAGCATATTTTTGCAGGACATAATATTCCAGGGTTAAGACTTTTTTCCTTCAGCACTTCGAACGTGTCATGCCACTCTATTCTGGACCATAAGGTTCCCACCGAGAAGTCTGCTGCCAGAGGTATAGGAGCTCTTTTACATGTGTTTTTTTCCCCCTTTTCTTGTTTCCCTTAGGACCTCTTATTTATCTGTGAGCTTGATTATTAAATGCCTTGAGGTAGTCTTGTTTGGATATAATCTGCTGGTATTCTATGAATTTCTTATACCTGAATATTGGTATCTTTCTCTAGGTTTGGAAAGTCTTTGTTATTATTTCTTTGAATAAAACTTCTACCCCAATATCTCCTACCTCTCTTTAAGGCCAATAACTGTTAGATTTGCCTTTTTGAGGCTATTCTGTAGGGGTGCTTCACTCTATCTTATTCTCGATTCTCTTCTAACTGTGCATTTTCTAACTGTGCGTAGCCTGTCATCAAGCTGGTTAATTATTTCTTCTGCTTGATCAATTCTGCTGTTGAGAGACTCTGATACATAGTTCAGTTTGTCATTTGAGTTCTTAACTACCTGAATGTCTGCTTTTTAAAAAAAAAAATTATTTCAATCTCTTTGTTAAATTTCTCTGATATGCTTCTGAATTCCTTCTCTATGTTATCTTAAAGTTTACTGCATTTCTTCAGGACAGCTATTTTGAATTTTTTGTGTGAAGGGTCACATATCTCCAGGATTGGTCACTGGTATCTTTTAGTTTGTTTGGAGATATCATGTTTTTCTGGGTGTTCTTGATGCTTATAGATGTTTTTTCCTGAGTGTTCTTGATGCTTATAGATGTTTGTCGATGTCTGGGCATTGAACAGTTACGTATTTATTTTAATTTTTGCAGTATGGACTTGTTTGGACCCATCCTTGTTGACAAGGGTCTCCAGATATTCAAGCAAAATTGAATGTTGTGACCTAAGCCTTTGGTCAATGCAGCTGTATCAGCACGGGGGTTTCCCCCAAGACTAGTGATGCTGTGACTCTTGCAGACTCCTGGGGGTACCATCTTGGTGAGCTTGGGTAAAATACAAGGGAATTCCCTGGATCACTAGGCAAAATCTCTCACTTTTTTTCCTTTACTCTCTGTGCTGGGCTTCTGGTGTTTGGTGAGGAGTGACGTGGCACTCGCTTGTGGCCACCAGCACCAGTTCACATCTGAAGCCAAACCAGTCTCACCCAGAGCCTACAGTGACTGTTGACTGGCTACCTCTAATATTTATTCAAAGCCCCAGGGCCCAAAGTTATTAAGTGGTGAATTCTGCCAAGAGTGGGTCCTTCCTTTTGGGGTAACATATTTCCTTCTGGCCCAGAGTGGGTCCAGAAATCCTTCTAGGAACTAAGGCCTGGACTTGGGGGCTTTAGTATTGCTTGGTTCTTTATTTTACTGTGGCTGAGCTGGAACCCAAGTTGCAAAACAAAGTCCTTTGAACTTTTCTCTTTCCCTCCCCCAGTGGAAGAAGACTCTCTGAGCCACACTGCCTGTAGTTGGGGGTGCAGTGACACAGTCGCTAACTTGGCCATCACCACTGGTGTCTTACGGGGTCACTTGCACCCCAAGTCCGTTGGCCAGCATAGCTGCAGGAATTGCCAAAGGACTGCAACCTTTGTGGCCCTACCACTTTATGAATTTAGTCAAGGCCCCAGGCTACTTTTTGTCAGCCAGTGGTGGGGCTAGCCAGAACTGAGGTTTTGGGGTGGAGGATTACTTCTGCCCAGGCAAGTCTAAATGCTCCCTCCATGGGCACTAGCAGAATTCTGCCCTGTGCTATGTTTCTTGTGCCAAGGCAGCCCTGAGTTTCAATGTAAAGTCTTATAATCACTTCACTTTCTCCCCGAGGAACAAAAATTCTCTCTTCACTCAGGGTAATGGCACGGCACTGCTAGGGGACGGAATGCGGTAGTATAAGCAAAGCAAGATTTTCTTTTCTGCGCTCTTCAGTGCCTCATTCCTTGATACATAATGTTAAAACTGGGTAGTATGATTGCTCACCTGATTTTTGGTTCTTCTGAAGGGCCTTGCTTACCTAGTTGTCCCATTTGTTGTTTGTGTGGAGGGATGATCACTGGAGGTATTTATCTGGCCATCTTGCTCTGCCTGTGGTCTAGAAAATGTTAACAGTAAAGTCTATTCTTCCTAATCATTGATTTAAAAAATGTATGTCTAAATTAACTAAAGTATTGTAGCCTTAATACTGTCCTTAGGCTTTCCATACAGGGCACATGCAGGATGATGCTTTCAGGCCATATTTGAGAGACAGTTCTTACAGTCATCTTAAGGCTTTGCCTCAATAACCAGAGGGATAACTTGGGAGGGTTTGTTAAGAGGAGATGTGCTCAGGAACCACATTCACAATTCCTGAACTTAATCAGAGTCCATAACTGTTGCCATTGTTGACTGACAGCCAGACACAGTGCTGGGATGTTTTAATGTAGGCATAAAGATTTCATATGTGTATAAGGAGGCAGAGAGATTGCAGGATGGGTTCCAACCACCACAGTAAAGCAAATATCATAATCAAGCAAGTCACATAATTTTTATTTTTATTTTCCAGTGTATACAAAGGTTATGTTTATTCTACAGGATGTCCTCAAAGTCATTACATACTGAGAAATGTGAAATTATAGCTAAATGTACTTTTATTTATAAACTATTCATAACAATTTTTTTTTTTTTTTGGTAGAGACAGAGTCTCACTTTATGGCCCTCAGTAGAGTGCCATGGCATCACAGCTCACAGCAACCTCCAACTCCTGGACTTAGGTGATTCTCTTGCCTCAGCCTCCTGAGTAGCTGGGACTACAGGCGCCCGCCACAAGCTATTTTTTTGTTGCAGTTCTCCGGGGCCAGGTTTGAACCCACCACCCTCTGTATATGGGGCCGGCACCCTACTCACTGAGCCACAGGCACTGCCCCATAACAAATTTTTACAAATATTTACATATTCTATACATGTTGACCCCCTCCTTATACACATATGAAATCTTCTCTCCCATTCCTGGCAAACATGTTCCAAGATACCTGTTGTTATAATTTTTCCTACGTATGGAGACTTTTGAAACACCCTGTATATTGTAGTCTATTAAGTATGCAATAGCCTTGTATCTTTAAAACAACGTACATACCTTAATCAAAAATTGCAAAATAATGCTAATGATCATCTGAGCCTCCAGTGGTGATGGAGGGGCATCATTGTTGATGGCTACTGCCTGATCAGTGTGATGGTTGCTGAATGTTGGGGTGGCTGTGGCAATTTCTTAAGATGAGACAACAATGAAGTTTATTGTATCAGTTAACTCTTTTTCTTTTGCATGGAAGATTTCTCTGTTGCATGCCATTTATTTGATAACAATAAACTTCTTTCAACTTTGGAGTCAATTCTGTCCAACCCTCTTGCTGCTTTATCATGTAATATTCTAAATTCTTAAGCTCGTGTAATATTCTTTTTTTTTTTGTAGTTTTTGGCCGGGGTTGGGTTTGAACCTGCCACTTCTGGCATATGGGACCAGCGCTCTACTCCTTGAGCCACAGGCACCGCCCAGCTCATGTAATATTCTAAATCCTTTCTTTGACATTTCAACAATGGTCATAGCTTCCTCACCAACAACAGATTCTATTTCAATAAAACACTTTCTTTGCTCATCCATAAGAAGCAACCTCTCATCCATTCAAGTTTTGTCATGCGATGGCAGCAATTCAGTCACATCTTCAGTGTCCACTTTTTTTTTTTTTTTTGAGACAGAGTCTCACTTTGTTGCCCTGGGTAGAGTGCTGTGGCATCATAGCTCACAGCAACCTCAAACTCTTGGGCTCAAGCGATTCTCTTGCCCCAGTCTCCCAAGTAGCTGGGACTACAGGTGCCCACCACAGTGCCTGTCTATTTTTAGAGACAGGATCTTGCTCTTCCTCAGACTAGTCTCAAACCCATGCGCTCGGGCAATCCACTCTCGTCAGCCTCCCAGAGTGCTGGGATTACAGGCATGAGCCACCGCACCCAGCCTGCAGCTAAAGTCTTCATAAAATCTTTCCCCAGGCTGACATCCTCAAGAGTTTTTCCCACACTTTTTTCTAGGATTTTTGTCATTTCATGTCTTAGAGTTAAATCTTTTATCCATCTTGAGTCAATTTTTGTAAGTTGTGGGAAGTGTGGGTCCAAATTCAGTCTTTTACATGTGGTTATCCAGTTTTCCCAGCACCATTTATTCAATAGGGATTCTTTTCTCCAGTTTATGCTTTTGTTTGGTTTATGAAAGATCGGATAGCAATGGCAACTAGAGACTGGTTTCACCTCTTGGTTTTCTATTCAGTTCCATATGTCTATGTTAAGAGAAATATTTTGTAAGGCTATTGCTGCTATACATAGTATTTCCTCTAAAGGATGTGAGCAAAGTAAATTGAAAACATTCTGGGAAAGTATTCACCATTCTAGATGCTATTAAGAATATTCTTAATTCCTGGGAGGTCAAAATAGTAACATTAACAAAAGTTTGGAAGAAGTTAATTCCAACTCTCATGGATGATTCAGAGAGGTTCAAGAACTTTAGCGGAGAAAGTTACTGCAGGTGGGGGTGGAAGCAGCATGAGAACTGAAATTAGAAGTGGACCCTGAATAACCAGGCATGGTGGCTCATGCTGTAATCTTAGCACTCCAGGAGGCCGAGGTGGGTAGATTGCTTGAGGTGGGTAGGTTGCCCTGAGCTATGAACCAGTACGCCATACAGAGGGTGACAAAAAAGAGACTCTGTCTCAAAAAATAAAAAAATGAAAATAAAAGACTTTAGCTGCAATCACAACAATAAATATAAACAAATGGGACTTAATTAAATTGAAAAGCTTTTGCATAGCTAAGGATACAACAATTAAAGCAAATAGATAACTTTCAGAATGGGAAATGGTATTTGCATATTACGAATCTGAAATGGCTTAATAACTAGGATCTATAGAGAATTCAAATTAATCAACAACAACAAAGAGCAAACAATACCATCTATCACTGGGCAAGAGACATGAATAGAACCTTCTCTGAGGAAGCCAAATGGCTACCAAACATGAAAAAATGCTCATTGTCACTAATCATCAGAGAAATGCAAATCAAAACTATGCTGAGATATCACCTAAGTCAGGGAGAATAGCCCACACCACAAAGTCCCAGAATGTGTAATTCCAGCACTCTGGTAGGCTGAGGCATGTGGATTGCCTGAGCTCAGGAGTTTGAACCAGCCTGAGCAAGAGCAAGGCCTCGTCTCTAAAAATAGCTGGGTGTTGTGGTGGGTGCCTGTAGTCCTAGCTACTTAGGAGACTGAGACAAAAGGATTACTTGAGCCCAACAGTGTGAGTTTGCTGTGAGTTATGATGTCATCACTCTACCAAGGGGACAAAGTAAGACTCTGTCTCAAAAAAAAAAATCCCAGAGTTGCAGATGCTGGTGCAGGTGCAGACAGAAAGGGGCACTTTTACACTGTTGGTGAGACTACAAACTAATACAACCTCTTTGGAAAAAATGTGGAGAGTCCTCAAAATGAAATTAGGCCTCCCATTTGACTCTGCAATCCCACTACTAGGCATCTACCCAGAAGAAAAAAAAATAATTTTATCATAAAGACATTTGCACTGGAATGTTTATCACAACTCAATTTACAATTGGCAAGATGTGGAAACAACCTAAATGCTCATAAACTCAGGGATGGATTAACAAACTGTTATATATATATATGCCATGGAATACTATAAACACGTAAGAAAATGGTGACTTTATATATTTTGTATTAATCTGGATGTAGTTGAAACACATTCTTCTTAGTAAAGTGTCACAAGAATGGAAAAGCAAGTATCCAAAGTACTCAATTGGATTTGGCGCCTGTAGCACAGTGGTTATGGTGCTGTATACCCAGGCGGGTATACGTGGTTCGAACCCGGCCCAGGCCAGCTAAACACCAAAAACTGCAACAACAACAACAACAAAAAAGCCAGGCATTGTGATGGGCACTGATAGTCCCTGCTACTTGGGAGGTTGAGGCAAGAGAATAGCTTAAGCCCTAGAGTTTGAGGTTGCTGTGAGATGTGATACCATGGCACTCTACCGAGGGCGACATAGTAATTGTCTCAAACAAAACAAAGTACTCAATTGTATTACGAAGCCAATAGATGATCTAACACACACCCACATAAGAAAAAAAACATAATTCTACTCAAGTTTGGGGAAGGCAGAATGAGGGAGGGGGGAGAAGGAGGGAATTGGTGTGTTCCCAGTTAAAGGGCACAAGGTATGGGTGTATGACACACTTTTTGAATGGGGGACCCAACTACAAGAAGGACGCCACCTAACAAATTAACAAATGGTGACTTGGTAGTTTGAACCCTTACAATAACCTAAAATTTAAGAAATATATTTCTCTTAAATGGTAAGACTTAAAAGTTAATGTTTTTCTTTGATCCATGGGCTACAGTATTAGCAAACAGAAAAATAACATTCATTTCCTTGCACATCTCCACCAGAGCTCTTGGTGCACTGGTAATGACCATTCATTTTCTTGCACATCTCCACCAGAACTCCAGGTGCACTGTTAATGACCAGTAATATTTTTAAGGAAATCTTTTTTTTTTAAGCAGTAGGTCTCAACAATAGGTCTAAAATATTCAGTAAACCATTCTGGAAACAGACATGCTGTCATCCAGGCTTTATCATTTCTAGTGCACAGGTATAATTTGGCATAATTTTTAAGGGCCCTTGTATTTTTGAAATTGTAGATAAACATCGGCTTCAACTTAGAGTCACCAGCTGCATTAGCCTCTAAGAAGGGTGTCAGCCTATCTTTTGACGCTATGAAGCCAGCACTGACTTTTCCTCTTCAGCTATGAAAATCTTACATAGCATCTTCTTCCAATAGAAAGATCTTTTGGGGGGGATGATGGGAAGATGGTGGACTGAAGCCAGCTTTCCACAGAGGCTCCAGTCCTGAAGGAGAGTTAGGGGATGAAAATTTAGCAAGTAACCTGATGGATTTGAGCAACACCAAGCGAGAAAGTTGAAGAACGCACATCAACCCCACTGAGGAGAGCTGCAACCACAAGGAAGCAAACAAAAGGTACAAAACCCATCACCAAGCGGACAGGAGTCCCCTCTCCCCCACCCGATCGGCTTAAGGGCCCTACAAACAAAAGGGCAGAAATCAAAGGCCCTCCCACTACACTTCACGGGAGAGACCTACTATAAACTGGACCTACCTCCCTTACTAGGATGCCTAGGCGTTCTCCTGCCAGGCATAAAATTGTATAAATCTGTAAATATCCTTTGCCAGCAACTCTGAGCTCCCTGCACTTCCCTCCACTCTCTCTGAGGTCTGAAAGCCTGTCCCCTAGGAGTTCGGATTCTTGGGTGACTCCTAAAGGGGAGAAGACAGTCTCCGAGCTGCAGCTGGTCAGCGCTGATTCTGGGGCACAGGAGAGAGGTGAGAACAGTCAGTGGAGGGAGACCCTCACCAGGGCAGCGCTTCCCTGAGGCGAGGTGCAGCAGACCTCCTTGGGCAACAATACAACCAATACAACTCAGTTCAACTGAGTCGAACTCACTACCAGCTGCTCTGAGCTCCCTGCTGCTCTGAGCTTCTGGCCCTCCCCCAGCCCTCGCTCTGTGGTCCGGAGACCTGAGTGCCTGCCATGTGACTGGGCAGGGAGTTGGGTGGAGCTGAGTCTGTTTTTCGCTGCCCGGAGGTTCTGGGCTCCAGCTGCTCCCTCCACCCCCACCCCCACTCTGAAGCCTGAAGGTTTGTGCTGCGATAGTACAACCGGGTGAGAGACTGGGAGGAACTGAATTTGCTCGCTGTCGACCGGGCTCTCTATGGCTCGGAGCCCCTGCTGGCTTTGGGCTCCAGGCGCTCCCCCGCCCTCACTCTGTGCTCTGGAGACCTGAGCGCCTGCCGTGTGGCAGGGCAGGGAACTGGGGGGAGCAGAGTCTGTTCACTGCCCGGCGGTTCTGGGCTCCAGCCGCTCCCCTCACCCTGCCCCCACTCACTCTGAAGCCTAAAGGCTTGAGCTGTGGCGGTACAACCAGGTGAGAGACTGGGAGGAACTGAATTTGCTCGCTGCCGACTGGGCTCCCTGCAGCTCTGAGCCCTTGCTGGCTCTGGGCTCCCGGCGCTCCCCCTGCCTTTGCTCTGTGGTCTGGAGACCTGAGCGCATGCCGTGTGGCTGGGCAAGGAACTGGGTGGAGCTGAGTCTGTTCGCTGCCTGGCGGTTCTGGGCTCCAGCCGCTCCCCCCACCCTGCCCTCACTCTGAAGCCTGGAGGCTTGGGCTGCGGCGGTGCGGTGGAGCCAAAGATTGGGAAGAATTGAGTGAGCTTGCTGCCGGCGGCTCTGAGCTCCCAGCACCCCACCCCACCCTCACTCTGGTATCTGGAGGCCTGTCCCCCAGGAGTCCAGATTCTTGAGGGATTTGTCGGGGCATGGACAGTGCCTGAACTGCTGCTGGTTGGTCCTGACTCTGGGACACAGGAGTGAGGCTGGGAGAGACCCACATCAGAGTGGCAGTTCCCTGAGGCGGCTGAAGCCATACCCCCTGCCTCCCTGGGCAACCAGAGGAGGCCACCCCTGAGTATAGGATTTGCCTGAGGTGACTCACAGCCCCCGGAAACATCCAGGGTAGGGCTGACTCAGAGAGCTGAGACTTCAACCCAGAGTAAGTGCTTCACTGGGGTCAAACAGAAGCCAGCTGACAATAAGTCAGAACCACTCAGCCTCACTCCACCAGACAGGGCCCAGTCTCTCAGGCTACAACACTGAACGGGCCCTCAACAAAACCCTAGGAGAAAAATCAAAGGGAGTAAAACAACCATGGGGTGGAATCAACGGAAAATCTCCTGTAACATGAATAAGCAGAATAGATCAACCCCCCCAAGGAAAGAAATGGCGGATGTAATTGAAGATCCCATTCATAAACAACTGGCAGACATGTCAGAAATCGAATTCAGAATTTGGATTGCATACAAGATTGATAAATGGAATTAGGAATCCGAGGAGAAATTCAAAAGTTGTCTCAAGAATTTAACAAATTTAAAGACAAAACTACCAAAGACTTAGACACACTGAAGCAAGAATTTGCAGCCCTTAAAGATATGAAAAATACAGTAGAATCCCTCAGCAACAGAATGGACCAAGCAGAAGAAAGGATTTCTGACATCGAAGATAAAGCCTTCGAACGTTCCCAAACTCTCAAAGAGGAAGAGAAATGGAGAGTAAAAATGGATCATTCTCTTAGAGAGCTCTGGGATAATTCGAAGAGGGCAAATATCTGAATAATAGGAGTTCCGGAAAATGATGAAGTGGCATCGATGGGCACAGAGGGCCTTGTGCATGAAATTATGAAAGAGAATTTTCCAGACATGCCTAGAGATTCTGAAATTCAGATAGCAGACAGTTTCAGAACTCCAGCACGATTCAACCCCAATAAGTCATCCCCCAGACATATCATAATTAGCTTCACTAAAGTCAACATGAAGGAGAAAATTCTCAAGGTTATCAGGAGAAAGAAAGCCATTACCTACAAAGGTAAGAACATTACAATGACTGCAGATCTCTCTGCTGAAACTTTTCAAGCCAGAAGAGGGTGGTCATCGACTTTTAATCTCCTAAAGCAAAATAACTTTCAACCCCAGATCTTGTACCCAGCTAAATTGAGTTTCATCTATGATGGAGAAATTAAATACTTTAACGACATTCATATGTTGAAGAAATTTGCCACAACCAAACCAGCTCTTCAGGATATTCTCAGACCTATCCTCCATAATGACCAACCCAATCCTCTACTACAAACGTAAACTCACTCAGAAACTCCTGATCAAACTCTAACTTCTACAATGGCGAAAAGATTAAAATTGTCCACTGGACTTTTGAAAAACTCGATACCCAAAATTTCACCAAACTTATCAATAATCTCCATTAATGTGAATGGCTTAAACTGTCCTCTAAAGAGACATAGGTTAGCCGACTGGATACAAAAACTCAGATCAGATATCTGTTGCTTACAAGAGTCACATCTTAACTTAAAAGACAAATACAGACTCAGGGTGAAAGGATGGTTCATCCATATTTCAGGCAAATGGTAACCTGAAAAAAGCAGGTGTTGCAATTTTATTTGCAGACACAATAGGCTTTAAACCAACAAAAGTAAGGAAGGACAAGAATGGTCACTTCATATTTGTTAAGGGTAATACTCAATATGATGAGATTTCAATTATAAATATCTATGCACCCAATCAGAATGCACCTCAATTCATAAGAGAAACTCTAACAGACATGAGCAACTTGATTTCCTCCAGCTCCATAATAGTCAGAGATTTTTTTTTTTTGTATGTACAACTTTTTTTATTTACAGATAAAAAGGGCTGTAAAACTTGGAGAGAGGAAACAAAGAAGACTTAAAGATCGGATATCTTTTCTTAATGTGAAACCATGTGTGTCTCCCCACTGCAAAAGAAGCAGCTACCAGTCTCCTTTTCTGAGCTCTTCTTTGGTCTTTGAGGCAGAGACAAAGGCTGTCACAACAGCGGGAGAGTGTGAGGCTGAGCTGTTTCACAAACCAAATGCAAACACCAGAACTTACTGGAAGCTGGGTATTTGAAAACACGTTGCTCTGTTTTTATTGGAGAGCAAACTGATTTTCCCTGATTTGGGAAAGCTTGGTAGAAGCTTGACCCAATGTATTTCTCCTATCACACCTGCTGATCTGTAAACCAAGCTTCTGCACATGGCCGGAGGTGGGATGACACAAAGGAAATAAAAATCAAATTTGTTGTCAGGCTCGAAATACTTGGGTTCCTAAATTTTTTTTTTTTTTTTGGTTTTTGGCCTGGGCTGGGTTTGAACCCGCCACCTCCGGCATATGGGACCGGCGCCCTACTCCTTGAGCCACAGGTGCCGCCCCAATACTTGGGTTCCTGATGGTTAAAATTTTGGTCTTGAAGATTCCAGAATTAAGATGCATTTATTTTTCAAAATGATTTTTTTCCACTGGAAAATGTGAACTAGAAAAACCGAGCCAGGTCAGGAAAGAAAAAATAGTTCAAATGTAGTTGAGCTATTGAAGGATTTTAGATATTAGAAATAGCCATTTTATAAATAGGCAAAATAATGGTATGAGGAAAAAGGAGTCTAAAGGTGTTCAAGTTAATGAGAATTTTTATTAAGGCATTTAAGGCCTTTAAGCAAGAATAGAGGGGAAAAAATCATTTATAAGAATTGGTGCTTAATAAAGTTTGAATGAATGAAGGATGTTCTTCAGATAATGCTGTGACTTTTGAAATAACTTTCCAACCTAGAGTCTGCACATGGCTCTCAAGCCAGCAATAGGAAGGCCCTTGTTCAACGTAACAACACTATCCCTTCTGTGTTAGCATTTGAATAATATTTTTGTGTGAAGAAAACCAAACCCCAAATTTTAAGCTCCTCGATGATTGGGTTATTCAAATTTGCAGATTTAAAGCTGAGTTTTAGTAACTTACGAAGAAGTAGTCAGAGATTTTAACACTCCTCTGGCAGTGTTGGATCAATCCTCCAACAAAAAGCTGAGTAAAGAAATTTTAGATTTAAATCTAACCATCCAGCATTTAGATCTAGCAGACATCTACAGAACATTTCATCCTAACAAAATTGAATACACATACTTCTCATCAGCCCACGGAACTTACTCCAAAATCGATCACATCTTAGGCCACAAATCTAACCTCAGTAAATTTAAAGGAATAGAAATTATTCCATGCATCTTCTTGGACCACCATGGAATAAAACTTGAGCTGAGTAACAACAGGAATCTACATACTCATACAAAAACATGGAAGTTAAATAACCTCATGCTGAACGATAGCTGGATCAGAGATGAGATCAAGAAGGAAATTGCCAAATTTTTGAACAAAACGACAATGAAGACATGAACTATCAGAACCTCTGGGACACCGCAAAGGCACTTCTAAGAGGGAAATTTATAGCGCTGCAAGCCTTCCTCAGGAGAACAGAAAGAGAGGAAGTTAGCAACTTAATGGGACATCTCAAGCAACTGGAAAAGGAAGAACACTCCAACCCCAAACCCAGTAGAAGAAAAGAAATAACCAAAATCAGAGCAGAACTAAATGAAATTGAAAACAAAAGAACAATACAACAAATCAATAAATCAAAAAGCTGGTTTTTTGAAAAGGTCAACAAAATAGATAAACCGTTGGCCAACCTAATCAGGAAAAAAAGAGTAAAATCTCTAATCTCATGGATCAGAAATGACAAAGATGAAATAACAACAGACTCCCCAGAAATCCAAAAAATCCTTAATGAATATTACAAGAAACTTTATTCTCAGAAATATGAAAATCTGAAGGAAATGGACCGATGCTTGGAAGCTCGTCACCTTCCAAGACTTAACCAGAATCAAGTGGAAATGTTGAACGGGCCCATTTCAAGTTCGGAAATAACATCAACCACACAGAAACTCCCCAAAAAGAAAAGCCCGGGACCCGATGGTTTCACATCAGAATTCTACCAAACCTTTAAAGAGGAATTAGTACCTATATTACTCAAACTGTTCCAAAATGTAGAAAAAGAAGGAAGACTCCCCAACACGTTCTATGAAGCAAACATCACCCTGATCCCCAAACCAGGAAAAGACCCAACAAGAAAAGAAAATTATAGACCAATATCACTAATGAATATAGATGCAAAAATATTCAACAAGATCCTAACAAACAGAATCCAGCAACATATCAAACAAATGATACATCATGATCAAGTTGGCTTTATCCCAGGCTGGTTCAATATACGTAAATCTATAAATGTAATTCAGCACATAAACAAAGTAAAAAACAAAGATCATACAATTCTCTCAATTGATGCAGAAAAAGCTTTTGATAACATTCAACATCCCTTCATGATCAGAACACTTAAGAAAATCGGTATAGAAGGGACATTTCTTAAACTGATAGAGGCCATCTACAGCAAACCTACAGTCAATATCATATTGAACGGAGTTAAATTGGAATCATTTCCACTTAGATCAGGAACCAGACAAGGCTGCCCATTGTCTCCATTGCTTTTTAACATTGTAATGGAAGTTTTAGCCACCGCAATTAGGGAAGAAAAGGCGATTAAGGGCATCCACATAGCGTCAGAAGAGATCAAACTTTCGCTCTTTGCAAATGATATGATTGTATATCTGGAAAACACTAGGGACTCTACTACAAAACTCTTAGAAGTGATCAAGGAATACAGCAACGTCTCAGGTTACAAAATCAACATTCATAAATCGGTAGCCTTTATATATACCAACAATAGTCAAGCTGAAAAAACAATTAAGGACTCTATCCCATTCACAGTAATGCCAAAGAAGATGAAATATTTGGGAGTTTATCTAACAAAGGATGTGAAAGATCTATATAAAGAGAACTATGAAACTCTAAGAAAAGAGATAGCCGAGAATGTTAATAAATGGAAAAACATACCATGCTCATGGCTGGGAAGAATCAACATTGTTAAAATGTCCATACTATCCAAAGCAATATATAACTTCAACGCAATCCCTATTAAAGTTCCACTGTCATACTTTAAAGATCTTGAAAAAACAATACTTCGTTTTATATGGAATCAGAAAAAAACCTCGAATAGCCAAGACATTACTCAAAAATAAAAACAAAGCAGGAGGAATTATGCTACCAGACCTCAGACTATACTACAAATCGATAGTGATCAAAACAGCATGGTATTGGCACAAAAACAGAGAAGTAGATGTCTGGAACAGAATAGAGAACCAAGAGATGAACCCAGCTACTTACCGTTATTTAATCTTTGACAAGCCAACTAAAAACATCCAGTGGGGAAAAGATTCCCTATTTAATAAATGGTGCTGGGTGAATTGGCTGGCAACCTGTAGAAGACTGAAACTGGATCCACACCTTTCACCACTAACCAAGATAGACTCTTACTGGATTAAAGACCTAAACTTAAGACATGAAACTATAAAAATACTAGAAGAGAGTGCAGGGAAAACCCTTGAAGAAATTGGGTTGGGTGAGTTTTTTATGAGAAGGACCCCCCGGGGCGATTGAAGCAGCTTCAAAAATACACCTGTGGGACTTGATCAAACTGAAAAGCTTCTGCACAGCCAAGAACACAGTAAGTAAAGCAAGCAAACAGCCCACAGAATGGGAGAAGATATTTGCTGGTTATGTCTCTGACAAAGGTTTAATAACCAGAATCCACAGAGAACTCAAATGCATTAGCAAGAAAAGAACAAGGGATCCCATCACAGGCTGGGCAAGAGACTTGAAAAGAAACTTCTCCGAAGAAGACAGGCGAGCGGCCTTCACACATATGAAAAAATGCTCATCATCTTTAATCATCAGAGAAATGCAAATCAAAACTACTTTGAGATATCATCTAACTCCAGTGAGACTAGCCTATATCACAAAATCTCAAGACCAGAGATGTTGGCTGTGGAGAAAAGGGAACACTTGTGCACTGCTGGTGGGAATGCAAACTAATACATTCCTTTTGGAAAGATATATGGAGAACACTTAGAAATCTAAAAATAGATCTGCCATTCAATCCTGTAATTCCTCTGCTGGGCATATACCCAGAAGACCAAAAACCACATCATAACAAAGATATTTGTACCAGAATATTTATTGCAGCCCTATTCATAATTGCTAAGTCATGGAAAAAACCCAAGTGCCCATCGATCCACGAATGGATTAACAAATTGTGGTATATGTACATCATGGAATACTATGCAGCCTTTAAGAAAGATGGAGACTTTACCTCTTTCATGTTTACATGGATGGAGCTGGAACATATTCTTCTCAGTAAAGTGTCTCAAGAATGGAAGAATTTTTGCCAATACCATGCTGTTTTGATCACTATCGATTTGTAGTATAGTCTGAGGTTTGGTAGCATAATTCACCCCTACTATGAAACTAACTTAGGACCTTCACATGAAAGCTATAACCAAGTTACAACCTAAGAACAGGGGGAAGGGGGAAATCATGGGGAGGGAGGGGGGACGGGGGTAGAGGTAGGGGCATTGAAAGGATCACACCTGTGGTGCATCTTACAAGGGTACATGTGAGCCTTGGCAAATGTGGAATGTAAATGTCTTGGCAAAGTAACTAAGAAAATGCCAGGAGGGCTATGTCAACTAATGAGATGAAAATGTGTCAAATATTCTATGAACCAAGTGTATGGTGCCCCATGATCATATTGATGTACACAGCTATGATTTAATAAATAAAAAAAAATAGAAAGATCTTTTGTCTACAATAAAAATCTGTTTTTTTTTTTTCATGTAGTTGCCATTATCAATTATCTCAGCTAAACCATCTGGATAACTTGTTGCACCTTTTTTGTCAGCATTGCTGCTTCATCTTGTACTTTTGTATTACCGAGACCATTTCTTTCCTTAAACCTCATAAGCCAATTCTACTACCTTCAAATTTTGTTCAGTAGCTTCCTTATCTCTCTCAGCATTCATAGAATTGAAATTTAATCATTTCTGGATTTTGATTTAAAGTAAGAGACAGGCTATACTCCTTTCTCTTGAACACTTGAAGGCCATTATAGGGTTATCAACTGGCCTAATTTCAATATTCTGTTTCAGGAAATAGGGAAACCTAAGAAGAGGGAGAAAGATGGGTGAACAGATGATTGATGGGCTGAACAGCCACAACACATGCATTTATTGATTAAGGGTGACAACATATGGGCGGTGTTTGTGGTGCCCTAAAACAATTACAATAGCAACATCAAGGATCACTAATTACAGATTACCATAACGGATATAATAAAGATGAAAAAATTGGAATATTGGGAGAATTACTAAACTGTGACACAGAGACAGGATTGAGCATATGCTATTGGAAAAATGGCTTGCCACAAAACTTCAACTTGTATAAAATGCAGTGTCTGTGAATCACCATAAAATGAGGTATGTCTGTGTTTGCGGTTTCATGTTTGTCCTTTCCTTGTCATATATTTTCATTGTCAGCAACACTTGGAAAGAAGAGGAAAGATAAGAAGTTATTAAAAAGTGGTTCTTTTTTAAGATGATCAATTCTTAAGTACCTTATGTAACCATTTAGCAGCACAGAGGTAGGCTTGTGTGGGCGTATGTGTCCAATTTTACAAATGAAATATATAAACGGATCTGAATAGAGTTTAGTAAGAAAGCACTGCAGCCTTGTGGTTAGGTATAGAAGCATTGAATCCTGCTTCTGACTGTAAGAACTTCACCCTTTCCTTTACTCCCTGGAGGATTTAAGGGGACCCTAGACCCCTTAAGAGCCTGAGTTAGATTTGGTAGAATTGCCTTTACTTTTATTTTTATTATTTTATTTTGTTTTGTTTTATTTTATTACATTTCATTGATTGAGACAGGGTCTTTTGCTCTGTTGCCCCAACCTAAAACTCCTGGGTTTATGTGATCTTTCTGTCTTAGCCTCTTAAGTAGCTGGGACTAGTATGCACCAACATAACTGGCTAATTTTGCTATTTTTTAGGGGAGACAAGGTCTTGCTCTTGCTCAGAGTGGCCTTGAACTCCTGACCTCAAGTGATCCTCCAACCAGAGGCCTCCCATGAGCCATCTCATCCAGTCATAATTTTATCTTATTTTTTAACATAAATATGGTACAATTGAAATAAGATCTGGCATAGATTAATTGGTCATGATCTGGGAGATGGAGTGGAGGGAAAATAGACAAGCAGAGGGAACAGAATAGGAACCCCAAGGGAATCAAGGTGGAAATGGAGAAAGGAGACTGTTAAGGAAGAATTGTCAGGGCTTGACAATTGCTTTAATGCAAAAGGCGAGGGAAATGGAAAATAAATTAGCAAAAAGATCTACATTTAAAAAGGAAGTGTGTGAGGAATTAATGTGGAGGTGGAAAAGAGAAGATAATGAGTTTAGATTCAAACAAGCTGAGCTTGAGATACAACATGTACACAAGGGAAGAAAGACAGTAGCAGATAAATAGGCAAGAAAACTTAAATCTGTAGGTGAAAGAATTGAGATACTAGAAAAGAACTGGGAAAGAGGGGAGCGTAGAAGACATGTGGAAGGATGTTCAAGATGGTCTGGCAAAAGTTCTTTTTGGGTCCATAGTGCAACAGGAAACACAGATTATTTAATGGAATTAAAACAATAAAAAGAAAATTTAGGAATGACACCAAGTTTGGCCAAAAGCACTACTCTAAAAAGACAATGAGTAGGGAAAGGAAAAGCAGAGAGAGTGAAGGAGTGAGGAGGTGGGGCCTTGGTGTGTGCCACACCTTTTGTGGGCAAGACACAATTGTAAGAGGGTCTTTACCTAACAAATGCAATCAATGTAACCTGGTTTCTTATACCCTAATGAATCCCCAACAATAAATTTAAAAAAAAAAGACAATGAGGGTGAGGAAGGGAGATTTTTGATGTACCCACTTAGGAGAATCGGAATTTCAGGCCATTTTGTGGGAAAGGGGACTCCAGGAGCTGATGAAATCAAGAAATTTTTATGTTACTCCAAAGGGGACTAAGATATAAAACATTGCAATACATTGCCCCAGCTGACCATGAACAACCTTCAAAATTTGCTCTTGGCTTTGGGAATGTTTTGAATGAATTTACTGTGAATTGCTTGAGAGGAAATGGGGACAGAATTTGAACCTAAAATTGTTAGGAAGGGGTGAATTGGATCACAGAGATAGGAAAAAAATATTTTAATGCCCAAATATATTAGATCTTTAGGCAACTGAATAGACAAGGAAATAAAACCAAATAGAAAAAGCGTAGAATGCAGTTTCCCCTTGAGGAGGTACTCTACATGAAGCAGTTGAGAGAAGTGTGAAAAGCAGTTTCTTAGGAGAATTTTAATCAGTCTTTAACTAGCCACATGTGGTCTATATACTTTGCAGACTAATCTTGGCAGTTTAAAAATATCTCACCTCTCTCTATGTGGCCACCTCACTGAGTTTAGCCGACAATTCCAAGAGATATACACTGATTTTCATTTAAGAATATGTGAGAAAATATTAAGGAAGAAATTATAATACCATGAAAATAATTCCTAATAGTTGCTTTCCAAATTCTAATGTGAAGAAATTTGTTAATCATCTAATAATTTAGGAAGATCTATGTTAATAATTATTTTGATAATCTCTTAAAAATCAGACTGAATGACTGACTAGAGCTTGACAATCCCAGTTTGTAAATCCTTCTCTGGGCAGAGAGTCATGTTTGAACAACGATATATCAATATTTTCCCCCATTATATACAAGTCTTTGTATTTTCCATGACTTCAGGTAATGGAAAGACCTCTCAGACCACTAAGAACACAAAGTTGGTTTATTGACAACTTTGGGTGACTAATTCATTGCAATGAGGGAGACCTCGCACCGCGATTAACCATAGGGCATCTCCCTAAGAGGAAACTAGAAAGATCTTATTGATACTGTATTTTTCTCCTGCTAGTGGGGTTCTTGGACTCAGGCACTGAAGAATGAATTCAAGGATCACAGGCAAGAAGAAGCGATACAGAGATAGCTTATTAGAAGATAGGAAAGCACCCTATACGGTAGAAGAGGTCCCGAGTTGGTTGCAGGTCCTGCTCAGTGTGGGGGTTTTGCCTGCCCAATCCTGATGGAAAGCTCTGGTTGGGTCCTTCAAACCTAGAGCTGGTTTATACGGAAAGACTGGCCTCTGGTGATTGGCCCTTTATTTGTGCTAGCGTGCTTTTTCCACCCAATCGCCAGAGGAAGTCCCTCTGGCTGGCATTGCTTAGCCTAGCAACAGCCAGTGACCAATGGCTGCAGAGGTTGCCCTAACGGAGTCCCTCCCCTATCTTCATTCCTGGTTCCCAGTCCAGGCCTAATAACTCTTGTCATTATTGTAGGATTTGGGCGTGTTAGGGAGATTTTAGAGAGGATTCAAGGATGCTGTTTGAAGCAGGGACTATTCCGTAGTTGGAATTTTTACATGGAAGGTGAGAACAATGCAAGACTAACGCTGTCATTGGCAAAGCAGCAACACTTACTCATGTAGCCAGAATACAGGATGTTTGCTTATTTTTTGTGTTTGGATAATAGTCAAACACAAAAGTTTTGTCTCGATCTATCAGAGTCACAGGATGGTCTTGAGTGACATTGGTATCCTGTGACGTGGTTTACGTTCAACAGAAGCACACCATGGCCCAGCTGTGGGTGGCAATTCAGCTCCAAACAGCCGTGGAATTTAACTGACAGTCCCAGGCTTGCTCTCCACGAGCAGGGTTGCTTTTCTCTTTCCTAGTGTGAACTGTCCCCAAATGTTACTTGTTCCCTGTTTCTTAGTACTTCGCCACATGAGTTTGTATTCATTCAAAAAATGTTTATCTTCTGTGCTCGAGAAGATATAATAGACAAAACAGATACTGTCTGAAAACTAGAGCCAGAGTGGGTGGAAGAGGGAAATTCGTTACTTAAAAACCTAAATATTTCATTACAAGCTATGATAGCCATTAAGAAGGCAAAATTCCAAGTTCTCAGAAGGTGTAACCACAGAGCTAATCTAGAGACAGAAAATCATTTTTGAGCAGAAATCCGAAGGATAAATAAAAGTTGGCCAGGTGAAGGTGTGGATGGAACATAAGAAAGGTATTCTGGGTAGACTGAATATCACCTACAAAGGCCCTGAGGCAGAGAGACTGGAGAAAGCAAAAGAAGGCCAATGTGGCTGGCTCCTGCTCGTGTCACAGCTATTTCCAAGGCTTCTCTTGGACCAAATAATGTTTATTATAATATTCATCACTTTAAACAACGAGTTTAAAAACCCAATCGGTTGTTTAAAACCCAATTAGCTTTAGCTGAGGAAAGCTGCCATAATGGTTTGTAAGAATTAATGTGGTTTCCAGAAGCAACGGTCTTATCATCTGGGAACTCATCAGAACCTTAAAATTTCGATTTGGATCTAGAACCTTGGTGTTTTCACACTGAACGCTTGAAGCCATTCCTTCTTTTCCCCCTCATTTTAAAATTTATTTATTGTATTCTGTGCCTCATTCAACCCCCCAGCCCTGCTTCAGGTGGGATTCTATCCTATTCCTCTCCATATGTCCTCTTAACACCTTGACACTAGTTTCGTTGGTTTAACTAGCATTTATTGAGCAACTTCAAGGTAGGAAACAACCTCTAAAAATGGATTTGCCTTCAGGGAATTTAGGATTATTGAAAGAATTTAACCCATTCCATTCTAAAAAATGGAATTGAACACCTTGGCCACCTTATCAAATGATTCAACCTAAATTTGCCTCCCAGGATAAAATAATCTATATTTTATGCTTCTGAGTTGAAGCAACTACTTTTAATCATTTTTTAAAAATAAAGTTTGAAGATTACAAGATGGTATTACTGGTGTTAAAATCAAATGGCTTAATTGTGATCCCATTTATAATTGATGTTTTGCACCTTGGGGTATTTGAAAATGAGGTGTGTTTCCTTTTATCTTTCCAATGGCAACCCCTTGTAATGCTTGTGTGAGTACAAGACTAAGAATTAGGAACTGTCCGTTCTGCCCCTGACTCACCAGGTTACCCAATTTAACCTCACCTCATCTGTGAAATTATAATACTTGCCTCCCTCACTGAGGTGTCATGAGTATTAATTAGTGTTTGTCAAGTGCTTTGAGATCTTCAGATGAAAGGCCTGTGGAAGCTCAGAATAAAGTATTATTATAAAGTCTCCCTGGCTCCCACTTTCACCTGAACAGTGATTACCAGCCATAGGCAGCTCTAAATGGTGGTAATGCTGCATTCAGACACGACAAGGCAAGTTTTATTGGTCCATTAGGACATGCCTATTTAAGGGAATTAGTTTTGTAAAAATGGTTATTATGCCAAGGACTTTTATTTTAGGCAGCTGCTGCTCTTAATAGTTAATAGTTACATATTAAGCCATTTGGAAAGCCGGGTTTCACATTTTGACTGAGAAGGCAGGTCTTTATGCCACACCATTCACATCTAAAGAAGCTCAGGCATGCAGAGTGGGAGAACTTACTTCCCATAAAATGAAATTTTATTTAATGGAAGGTGAACTTCAGTTTCTGAGAAACTAGCTGGATAGAGAAGACACTACTCCTCATTTAATCAGGAAAGGAAGAAGTGACCACCTCCTCTAATTTTCTGGATTCCAATTTTAAAGGATTTGTAACTCACAGCAAAATTAATTATCTTTATTAGAGCCACATTTTATACATGGCAGCAAGCTAAATCGATTCATGGTTCTAGTTTTAAAAAACTCTTTTATGGACCATTATTGATGACCCAGGATTTGAGAATTAGCAAGTTAATGTTCAACTTCAGAATGAAGGCATGACTCTAATCAGCTGATTGATGGATTGAGCTAACATATGCACTTTGAAAAATCAAAGCTCTATTAATTTATTCCATTTCAAGTTTATTTGTTTGTTTGTTTTTTGATCTACTATCAGAGATTTTCCTGGTTCAAAAGTAATCGATTATTTCTTCAGCAAGTAGGGTATCAGCTTGATGATTTTATTTCAAACGCTACCTGAATTTTTAACATGATGAAGAGGACACATTTGCATTTTCATGACGACAAATTTCTCTTAAAAATATAAGATAAGGCAAGAGAATTGCCTAAGCCCAGGAGTTGGAGGTTGCTGTGAGCTGTGATGTCACAGCACTCCACCGAGGTGAGACTCTGTCTCTAAAATAAATAAATAAAAATATAAGATAAAAAGTCTTCAGAGAGTTGATTTCCTCAATCATTGAAGAATTGTGTTTTTAAAAAAAATCTGTCTGGGACGGCACCTGTGGATCAAAGGAATAGGACACCGGCCCCACATGCCGGAGGTGGGGGGTTCAAACCCAACCCCAGCCAAAAACTGCAAAAAAAAAAAAAAAAAAATCTGTCTGAAAGGCAATAAAGAAAAAGATGAAGTGATAAAATTTGTACAAACTTCAACTTGAAACACTGACATCATTTGGATTCATTTTCAATTTGTGATAATTTAGGTGTAGAGAGAAGTAAAATTACCATTGTTTTACCCATGAAAACAGAGGTCCTTAAAAGCAAATTTACTGGGCGGCACCTGTGGCTCAATGGGTAGGGCACCAGCCCCATATACTGAGGGTGGCGGGTTTGAACCCAGTCCTGGCCAAACTGCAACAAATAAATAGCTGGGCGTTGTGGCAGGCACCTGTAGTCCCAGCTACTGGGGAGACTCGGGCAGGAGAATCGCCTAAGCCCAGGAGTTGGAGGTTGCTGTGAGCTGTGTGATGCCACGGAACTCTACTGAGGGCCACAAAGTGAGACTCTGTCTCTACAGAAAAAAAAAAGCAAATTCATTATGTAACAGGGAGATAAACTTTCTTAAGAATGAGCTCTGGCTGGAACATATTCTTCTCAGCAACGTATCTCAAGAATGGAAGAAAAAGTATCCAATGTACTCAGCCTTACTATGAACTAATTTATAGCTTTCATATGAAAGCCGTAACCCAATTATTACCTAAGAATATGGAGAAAGGGAAAGGGAGGGGAGGGGAGAAGGGAGGAAGTGTGGAGGGAGGGTTAGTGATGGGACCACATCCTACGGTGCATCTTACAAGGGTACATGTGAAACTTACTAAATGTAGAATATAAATGTCTTAACACAATAACTAAGAAAATGCCAGGAAGGCTATGTTAATCAGTTTAATGAAAATATTTCAAATTTGGGGCAGCGCCTGTGGCTCAAAGGAGTAAGGTGCTGGCCCCATATACCAGAGGTGGCGGGTTCAAACTCAGCCCCGGCCAAAACTGCAAAAAAAGAAAATATTTCAAATTGTATATAAAAACCAGTGCATGGTGCCCCATGATTGCATTAATGTACACAGCTATAATTTAAAAAAAAAGAAGAAGAAGAATGAGCTCCGGCTCGGCGGCGGTAGCTCAGTGATTAGGATGCTGGCCACATATATCGGGACTGGCAGCTTTGAACCCAGCCCAGGCCAGCTAAAAAACAATGACAACTGCAACAAAAAATAGCTGGGCATTGTGGTGGGCACCTGTAATCCCAGATGCTTGGGAGGCTGAGGCAAGAGAATCACTTAAGCCCAGGAGTTTGAGGTTGCTATGAGCTGTGACGCCACAGCACTCTACCAAGGGAGACATAATGAAACTCTATCAAAAAAAAAAAAAAAGAATGAGGTCTAACATTGTCCAAGGCCTGATAAACTAGTTAGTGGCATTGTTGGCATACAAAGAACATACCAATTACAAATGATTCTTATCTATCTATTAACATATTTAGATTACAGCTCCATTATCCTGACCATAATGTTGCTGTTTGCTTACTTACGTGTCTTTTTTTAAAAATCACAGGTTTAAGTGATCTAATGAGCTTTCTTCTGTGTTTATTTTTAAAATATTGTCATTAACACTGAAAATCATTTATTCATTCATTCAACAAACACGACACCACTAAATGCCATTGTCTGTGAATGGGGGGTAGTGAAGGAAGAGAGGCTACCATTAAAACATTGTTGACATAGGAAGAGAATCTTATTTATTCTGGCGAATTCAGGGGAGGGCAGGTGGGAGAGACAGATGTTCCCAAACTGCATCATCCTGGGAAAATAGTGTAGAATTGCGGGGAGGAGGAGAATAGTAGGCTGCAAGCGAGTGCAGAAACTGAAAGGGCCAGGATGCCTGGTGGGGGTGGAAGGAGCGCAGAGGCACCGGCCGGGCCTCAGTCCATCCCAATAGGATGGGTTGTCACCGTCCCCGCAGTGGGTGCGGCGACCAGATTTAGCTTATCCCAGACCAGGTTTATCAAAACTTCTAAAAAACACAAACAAAAGCGAAACTCCTTTATTTATTTGTGAAGAGTTAAAACATTAAAAAACTCAAAGTAAAAGGCAAACCATTTCCTATTTCCTTCACACCCTAACATAAAAAATGTTCTTTACCGCTTTAAAAGAAGGTTTCTTCCAGCCTTAATGAACATGAATTCTTCTTTTCCTCCCTCTCCTAACCCTCACAGTCCCCGCTCCATGCCTTGCTTTTTTGTTGAGATTCTGTGGAGGGAAGGGACTGGACTGGGGAATCTTTATTGGAATGAGGCTCGCCCTGGTGCTGGTGATCAGAAACTGCTGGCTCAGGGTGCACTTGGGGGAGATTATCAGTAGGAGTGGGAAGGAAGGCACAATTCCAGGAATATTTAGGATCCTCAGTAAGGGAGATTTATATTGCCATCGGGATAATATTTCCAAAATATTCAACCCAAGTGTTTTCTGTTCCTAGTAGTCAATTTCCCCACTGCAGCCCCCCAAATGAGGAAAAGAGGATATGGGACTGGAACGGTGGCTGAGCAGAGAAAGTGCCGACAGGAGCGGGCTCCTGCCATTCTCCTCCGGCTGCCAGACGAGGGACTGGATTTGGTCCCCAAGGGGGTCTCTCAGTTAGCTATTGTGTAGAGGCAGGAAGGCACCCCAAAGTCTCCAGTCCCCCCTCCCCCCGCAAAGAGATGCAGGCTGGCTGATGGAGTTGCCTACAAACCCTCTTAGAAGGTAACAGCACTAACGACGCAGGTCCTTGACCTTGAGGTCTCCTCTGCATCTCAGAGACCAGTGGGGGCCAGGGCCATGTCTCAGGTCTGCCACAGCATCCAAAGGGCTGAAGCAGCCTCCTCAAAAGGACGTAGCATCAGGCGCAGGCTGAGCCCGATGAACCCCCATTGCCGATACTGGAGGGAGGACAGGTACAAGGCCCTACCTGGTATTCCCAAGCCCCCGGCTCTTTCTGTCACCTTGTTGTACACCAAGCTCGCTGCATCTTGGACAGGAGCAGAAGGGACAGAAATTTGAAAAAGTGAGCATTTACATGTATCCAAAGAGACTAAGTGACCCTTAAACCTTTATTTAAGTGAGTAGGTCAGCCTGATTTTATTTGGATTGCCAATAGTGAAACGCAGATGATACTGAAGAAAAAAAATGTTTTTCTTTGCATATCTAACTATTATAGGTACATTTGCAACTCCACCACAATGCTATTTACATTTTTTATAGCATATCAGATTTCTCACTTTTCTCAAGACCAAAGATGACTAAGAGAATTTTGCCCAAGGCTCAGAAAAGTGCTATTAAAATACGCAGGTTGGCTCCACACAGGTAACTCAGAGGTTAGGGCGCCGGCCACATGCACTGGGGCTGGTGAGTTAGAACCCAGCCAAGGACCTGCCAAACAACAATGACAACAATAACAAAAAAAATGGCCAGGCTTTGTGGCCAGTGCCTTTAGTCCTAGCTACTTGGGAGGCTGAGACAAGAGAATTGCTTAAGCCCAAGAGTTTGAGGTTGCTGTGAGCTGTGACACCATGGGACTCTACCCAGGGCGACATAGTGAGACTCTGTCTCCAAAAAAAAAAAAATAAATACATACATATGCTGGTCAGAGAAGAATTGAGCCAATCACAGGTATATTTATTAGCCCCGTATTTTAAAGGTGGGAATTAGGAAGGCTCTTAATGAGTTTCAAAGCCAGCAGTAGAACTAGTTGCAGATTGCCACTCACAAAGTCCAGCTTTCTTTACTTAAGACCATCCTCTCCTGACTTACTTATCACTTTTGTGATGCGTTTGGACTATGTTTGTAATTTACTATTTCAAGTGCAGAGAACTGAGTTTCATTAATAAAGTTTTGCCTGTGGCTCTAGATCTCCAAATGCCAGGGGTGCCACAGACCTGTGCAGCCTAAATCTCCAAGGCTGGGCCGGAGACTTGGCTGCATTGCTGATGAGAGATGGTAGATCAATAATTTTCCCCCAGAATGAACTGTGGCTTTGATTTGTGTACTAGAAAAATCATCGTCCCCTTTAAGGCTGGAACTCTCCCTCCTCTCAACAGGGACACGATTGCCTGGTAGAAAAACACTGATCTCTGAGACAATTTACCTTCGGCAGAGCTGCTTTCCTAGAAACACATTTTCTCTCGGAATGTGGTAGCCACAGTGGCAAAGTTTCCAGAGTAGGATCTACTTACCGTTTACAGACTACTAAAAGAAGTGGTTGGATCTGCAGCGTCTCTGTCCCCAAGTAGCTTAGGTTATTTTGGACACAAAATATGGTATGAAAAACAGACAAAAACCATTTTTCTTGGGCTCCTAATACATGTGTGGTTTAGAATTTGTCAGTAATTGAGGTGCACCATACATAGTTTGATATAAATTATTTGATCGCAAAATACATGTGGTCCTTAAGTAAATGGCTTAATTGTATAGGATTTTTAATGATGTGTAATTGTTAGATTTTGTATTATATAATTTGTTTTTTCTTTTTGTTTGTGTTTTTTTTCTTGTTTTTCATTTTTTTCGAGACAGAGTCTCACTGTGTTGCCCTCGGTAGAGTGTGATGGCATCACAGCTCACAGCAACCTCAAACTCTTGGGCTTAAGTGATTCTCTTGCCTCAGCCTCCCAAGTAGCTGGGACTACAGGTGGCCACCACAATGCCCGGCTATTACTTTGTTGCAGTTGTCATTGTTGTTTAGCTGGCCTGGGACGGGTTCGAACCCGCCAGCATCAATGCATGTGGCAGCACCCTACCCATTGAGCTACGGGCACTGCTATGTATTGTATAATTTAGTTGCTGTTGCTCTTCAACAAGACATTAAATAGTAACATAAGCCTTGCATGTTTGGGTATGCCAAAGGCTTTAACCATCAGATGTATTACTGGACCAATAAAACATGCCTCTTTAGCTACCAAGTATAGACCCTGTTTCTTTCTTTCTTTCTTTTTCTTTTTTTTTTTTTTGTAGAGACAGAGTCTCACTTTACTGCCCTCGGTAGAGTGCCGTGGCGTCACACGGCTCACAGCAACCTCCAGCTCTTGGGCTTATGTGATTCTCTTGCCTCAGCCTCCCGAGCAGCTGGGACTACAGGCACCCGCCACAACGCCCGGCTATTTTTTTGTTGTTGCAGTTTGGCCGGAGCTGGGTTTGAACCCACCACCCTCGGCATATGGGGCCGGCGTCCTACTCACTGGGCCACAGGCGCTGCCCTCTTTCTTTTTTTTTTATTTGAGACAGAGTCTTAAGCCGTCACCGTGGGTAGAATGTGGTGACATCACAGCTGACAGCAACCTCAAACTCTTGGGCTTAAGCAATTCTCTTGCCTCAGCCGTCTAAGTAGCTGGGACTACAGGTGCCCGCCACAACGCCTGGCTATTTTTTTGGTTGTGGTTGTCATTGTTCTTTGGCAGGCCTGGTCTGGGTTTGAATCCACCAGTTCTGATGTTTGTGGCTGGCGCCCTAGTTGCTGAACTACAGGTGCCGAGCCAGAAATAAAAAATATTTAAAATAATATTCTTACTGTAGGACAGATAATTAAGAGAAAAAAACTATGAATTAAAATATTTTTTTTTTCTTTAGACAGAGTCTCACTTGGTCACCCTTGATAGAGTGCTGTAGCATCTTAGCTCAAGTGATCGTCACTGCCACGATGCCAGGATATTTTTTTCTTTTTTAGAGACCCCAGGGGTGGGGTGGGACAGGGAGTCTCGCTCTGGCTCAGGCTGTTCTTGAACCTATGAGCTCAGGCAATCCACTTGCCTCGGCCTCCCAACTGTTGGGATTACAGGCGTGAGCCAACACACTCTGCAAATTAAAATATTTTAAGTGAAGAAATCAAGAATTTGCCACAGAGGATAAAAAGACTTAATCGGCTTTGACTAGATTTATTGCTTCTAATTGCTTAATTTTGATGTCATTCTTTCTATTATGTATTTTTATGTTTGGAGTTCCTTTTTGGAAAAATTTATGTTTTATTTCGTAAATCCTTTAGGGCTGGTTCTTCTTTCACCTTGGCTTCTTCTCCCTTTTCTAAAAAGAAAAGCATGCCCTGGGGAGATGGCGCACTCCTGTAATCCTGGCACACGAGGAGGCTGAAGTGGGTGGACTGCTTGAGCTCAGGAGTTTGAGACCATCCTGAACAAGAGTGAGACCTCATGACTACTAAAAATAGAAAAATTAGCCCAGTGTGGTGGCAGGCACCAGTGTCCCAGCTAACCGGGAGGCTGAGGCAAGAGAATTGCTTGAGCCCAACAGTTTGAGGTTGCTGTGAGCTCTGATGCCCATAGCACTCAACCCCCGCCTCCCTGTGGAAGAAAAGCTTTTACAGATGTTAATTTCTGCATTTTTAATTTGTCTCCTGGTAAAGAAAAAATTAATGAACAAAATTTTAGCTGTTTAAAATTAGTGAAAGTTGCCCAGATGCTTTGCAAGATGATTGAATAATGTTGGGGGATAAGTCGCATGGGTAGCTCTTCGGGGAATTCTCTTAGTTTTTCGGTTTTCACCATGAACTTCTTCTTTTCAGTCTACTTTTATGTGGAGGTGAGGAGAATTGGAGCAACTTGTCAAAATTACTCTATGCAAGAAAAATGAGGATTTGGGGTCTCTGGAATCAACAATTTGGACAGAAGCGCAATAATTGTACAAGAATCTAGATAAAGTACTTGCCAGTGGTCTTTGTGTGAAGCTGATTTATAGCGTGCAAATATTTATGGAGTGCTTATTATTTGCCAGGCACTATCATGTGCACTGCTGATGGGAGTTTACTCAGAATCATGCAGGGTTAGTTCACAGTGGAAGCATCAATCCTTCTCTAATCTGTGGGAAAAAGGAATCTATCTTCTTTTTAAAAACATTAGCTAGTAAAACTTCCACTTTTTTTTAAACTCTTTTTTCTTTCTTTCTTTTTTTTTTTTTTTTAATTTTCCTTTTCTGAAACAAAGTCTCAGTCAGTCACCCTGGGTTGAGTGCCATGGTTTCATAGCTCACAGCAACCTCAAACTCTTGGGCTCAATAGATCCTCTCGTGGGCCGGGCAGGGTAGCTCACACCTGTAATTCTAGCACTCTGGGAGGCCGAGTTGGGTGGATTGCCTGAGCTCACAGGTTTGAAACCAGCCTGAGACAGAGCAAGACCTCATCTCTAAAAATAGCTGGACATTGTGGCAGGCACATGTAGTCCCAGCTACTTGGGAGACTGAGGCCAGAGAATCACTTCAGCTCAAGAGTTTGAGGTTGCCGTGAGCTATGATGCCACAGGACTCTACTGAGGGCATTGTATAGGATTTTTAATGATGTGTAATTATTAGATTTTGTAATATATAATTTTTTTTTTGAGACAGAGTCTCACTATGTCATCCTCAGTAGAGTGCTGTGGCGTCATATGTAGCCACAATCTTCTTGATCCTCACCTGGCATGAAAGGGGTTCAGCCCTTTCTGTTGGTGGCCCAGAGGAACCTTGGACCCTGAGTAAGTGGCAAGGACTTGCTCTTGTCTGACTGTATCAGATCAGGCTGGGCTGTCCCTAGACTCTGGATGATGTGGAAACAGCTGCACATCCTCACATCTCCAACACATCCAAAGCTGCTGTGAGTTTCTGGGTCAGCCCACATCTGCTACAGCCATCATACTCAGTTTTATACTATTCCTTCCTAAGTCTTCATTAAGGCACATATTTATCAACAATATACATGATACTGATATGTATAGCTCATCTTACTATTCTGCATTTAAATGGGGGATATAGTCTTCCCTGGGGGTCATAGGCTCACAAGTTTAGAAATCATCAATTCTGGGATTTTCAACTTTCTTCTAGAGCATTGCAGTTCAGAGGGTGCCTTGGTGATGCCAGGGATGAGAGTAGGGGTGGATTAGATAGACCCTATCAATTAACTTGGCTTTCATCTATTTTATAGATAAGGGTTCTACATAGGATTTTGTTTAAATGACATTCAGCAGTTTTAAAAACTACATCTTGAAAACCACTAATTTAGTATAAGCTCCCATTGTGTAGCTGAGAAAACTAAGACATGGAAATTAGTCTAAGGTATGGGCAGTTACAGGTAGCCGAGAGGAAGGTGTAGCTTCTACAAGTTCAGGTGATTTGGTTTTTATACGTCTTGTACAGGACCCAGGTGGCATGACTAACATCTGTTTTCTAATGCTCACTGTATTTATTTATTGTTATTAACTTTATAGAAGTCTTACTCTCTCATGGCTGGTGTCTTGAGAAAAGAGGGGGACATTTAGACACAGAGTGGCATGGAGGGAATTTTATTCACATAAAATTAATGATTTTAAAGTGTACAATTTAATGCCACTTAGAACGTTCAGGATGTTGTACAACCATTACGTCTATCGAGTTCCAGAACTCTTGAGGAGGAACCCCATACCTCACAGTGTTGCAGCTCCTGGCAACTACAAATATGCTTTCTGTCTTTGTGGACTTAACATGTTCTAGATGTTTCATATAAATGAAATCAGACAATACATGGTCTTCTGCGCCTGGCTTCTCTCACTTAGCATAATATTTTCAGGGTTCATCCACATCCTTCATTCCTTTGTATGGTTGAATAACATTCCATTGTATGGATATACCAAATCTGTTCATTGCCTTTTTTTAATTTTTAGTTTCTCTTCTAAGGCATCTGTCCTTGTTCCTGAAAACATGTGGCCTATACCATTGGCTCCATGGGGTAGGGACAAATAATGATCACAGTTAATCACTGCACTCCTAACCTTCTTTCCAGTCCTCCAGAGGCCATCGCTGATCCCTGTAGAACTAGTTTGGTTCTGACCTTAAATCAGTCGCTTAATCTCCTGTCCCTCAATTTCCTCAGCCCTAAAGTAGGCTTGATGACTGTTGGCTACCCACCCCAAGGGAATAAGGAGTTAATGCTCGTTAAAAGCTTTCAGGTTCTCAGATGTTAGGTACTATGTATCATATAAAAGTGCAATGTAGCAATTTAATAAGCATCCTCAGGGAGTTCAGTTTGTTTACCCTAACTACATTTTTTCAAAAAAAGTGACAAACATCCTATAAATTTTCCCAGGGATGCTGTGAACACTCTTTTCTCGTTTGTTTGTTTTTGGCTGGGGCAGGGTTTGAACCCACCACCTCCGGCATATGGGACCGGCGTCCTACTCCTTGAGCCACAGGCGCCGCCCAACACTCTTTTCTCTTTCCAGAACATGCCCCACTATTAGGCACAGTAGGGGTACATTCTTAGGAGTATCTGAAGGGCTCTTGTCTCTGCTTCTTCCAGTACATCGCCTGCTTATTATTCTAGGATGAACATAAGGTGTTAAAAGTTACTGAGCACCCATAACGTGCTACACATAAAATATTTGGCTCTACTATCTCATTAGATTCTCATGGCTACCGTATGATAGATATTACTGCAACTTGCAGCTGAGACCCAAGGAAATTATGTTACTTGTGCAAAGTCCCAAAGCTGGGAACAGGTGCAGGTGTTATCCAGTTCTACTTGTGTGACCTCTTACACTCTGTGCAGCTTCGCTTTTGGAATGGATTGGTTCCTTTCCCAAAAGATTTTGAATGGACGTGTTGGACCCTGTGCATTTGAGAGGCCTCAGGAGAATTGTGGAATGGAATGGAAAAAGCAAAGAGTGCTGATTTGAATTGAGTACCTCCAAAATTCATTTCCATTCAGAACATCAGAAGGTGACCTTGTTTGGCTGAGCATGGTGGTTCATGCCTGTAATCCTTAAGGTATTAAGCTCAGGACTTCAAGACCAGCCTCAGCAAGTGAGACCCCCATCTCTAAAAATAGCCCGGTGTTGCGGCAGGTGCCTGTAGTCCCAGCTACTTGGGAGGCTGAGGCAAAAGAACCACTTAAGCCCAAGAGTTTGAGGTTGCTGTGAGCTGTGATACCATGACACTCTACCAAGGATGACAAAGTGAGACTCTGATGATCTTATTTGTAAATAAGGGTCTGTACAGATACAATTGGCTAAGACAAGGTCATACTGGATTAGGGTGAGCCTAGATCCAATGACTGGTGTCTTTCCAAGAGAAAGGAAAGAAAGATTTGGATACAGAAATGCAGGCCGGTTGTGGTGGCTCACGCCTATAATCTTGGCACTTTGGGAGGCTAAGGTGGAAGGATTACTTGAGGCCAGGAGTTCAAGGCCAGCCTGGGCAACAAAACAAGACCCCTATCTTCCCAAAGATATATATTAGCCGAGTTTGGTGGCATGTGCTTGTAGTTTCAGCTACTTGGGAGCCTGGGGCAAGAAGATATTACTTGAACCCAGGAGTCTGAGGTTGTAGTGAGCTATGATTAAAAAAGAAATGCAGAGACACATGGAAGGAAGAAGGCCACATGACAACGGAGGTGAGGGCAGAGGTTAGAGGGCAGAGCCACAAGCCAGAGGGCACCATGGATGGCCAGTAATCACCAGAAGCAAGGAAAAATTCTTAGAGCCTTCAGAGGACTCAAGGGACTGTAAATACCCTGCTTTCAGATTTCCAACCTGCAGAACTGTGACTCCATAAAATACCTGCCATTTAATAGCAATCTCATTTACGATATGGCAGGCCTTGGAGACCAATACACAAACCTTCCTAAGATTTTGTAGTTTGTATGTGTGCAACCAGATGAAGAGTCCATCAGCCACTATGCAGAGATGGGGAAAGGTCCACCAAACTTTATTTGTCAGAAGGCTGGGATTCTGGATAACAGTGAGAGTAACCTCTTCAAGACTATTCTGATCTTCCATTTCTAACATTATAGCTTTATAGGTTTGAGTTCAAAGTGAAGACCAAGTTAACCCTTATCTTAAACCATAATCAGCAGAACCCATGACTCAGAAACAATTAACAGCATTCTAAATTTAAAAGTTACTCTCCTAAATCAATCCACCTAAACTATTCAAGATAGGCATCTTTAGGGTGGGAGCTAAATTTACAAAACAGTAAGAATGGGAGATGGGGAGTGAAGGTCAGGCGGGACCTAAACCGACCAGACCAGCTGTTTCATGTCTGCTCAGCCTGACAGACTCCATCTTATTCTCACCGTATGCGCTTTCATGGGGGCTCTCACACTAGACTCTTCATCTCATGGTTATAATGGAATAAATAACTCTTCTGAACTGAACTGTCCAGGTGGTTACCTTAACAAAAAACTTAAAATTTTATGAAAACATTCCAATGCATCTGTGCATTTTTTAGGCAAGTGGTTCTGATAATTCTCAAAAAACAAAGATGTAAGTGGAAAATAAAAAAGAGTCTGCAAAGGAATAGACTGACATATATATGTAAGTCATAGAGCAAAAGAAATAGACTCAGGGAAATTAAAATTACTAGTTTTCAAACAGTTTATTCAACAAAGAAAGATAAAGAGCCAAGGGGAAAAAAATCAAGAAATAAGTTGAAGAACAAGAAAATGTTAAAACTTGCCTGAACTGAAAATCTTGATGTGTACATATTTATCAAGACTAGTTTTCTGGTAAATGAGTGGAAACTGAAGGTAAACTGAACTTTTTCTCTCTGGTTTGACTATAGGAATTAATAAGGGCAAAGGTGATGTAATTTATCAAAGTCATATATAAGGACTGATAGGTAAGTTCACAAATTCATCTTAGAAAAAGTTCTTCAAAACTCACTGCTTAGTATCACTACGGTCACCTTCAAGGTACTCCTTTTGGGGAGCTATACACCAACATTAGTGCCTAGTATACCCTTCAAAGCAATTTTTGAACTCTTCTTCTGCAAGAGCCATCAGGACTAACCCTTGATGTCTTGAATGTCATAAAAATTTCTTCCTTTCAATATTTCCTCTCTCTTTGGGTAAAGTAAAAAAAAAAAGGCACTGGGGATCAGATCAGGTACATAGGGAAGGTGTTCTTATAGTTATTTGTTTCGTGGCTAAAAACTCTCTCACAGACAGTGCTGTGTGGGCTGGTGCATTGCCATGATGTAAGAACCATGAGTTGTTGGTGAAAAGTTCAGGTCAGTTTTTGCCTGACTTTTTCATGCAGCTTTTTCAGCACTTCCAAATGGTACACTTGGTTACCTGTTTGTCCATGGTACAAATTCATAATAAACAATCCCTTTGATATCAAAAAAGATTAGCAATAATGTTTTGACTCTTGATTTGACTGATGGAACTTTTTTGGTTATAGAGAATTGGTTGACTTTCACTGAGCATTTTACGCTTTGTTTCAGGGTCATATTGGTACACCCATATTTTCATCACCAGTGACAACACAGCCCAAACATCATCTTGCCTCTTCAAAAGGTCTTGGCAAACTTTGATTCTCCTTTGCTTTTGTTTATTGGTAAACTTCTTCAGGACCATTTTTGCACACACCTTTCTCATGCCAAGATTTTCAGTTAAGATTTTCCTGTTTCTGGCTCAGTGCCCAAAGCATAGTGGTTACAGGGTCAGCACATACAACAAGGGTAGTGGGTTTGAACCTGGCCCGGACCAGCTAAACAACAATGAAAACTGCAACAAAAAAATAGCTGGGCATTGTGGTGGGTGCCTGTAGTCCCAGCTACTTGGGCAGCTGAGGCAAGAGAATTGCTTAAGCCCAAGATTTGGAGGTTGCTGTGAGCTGTGATGCCATAGCACTCTACCAAAGACAACAAAGTGAGATTCTGACTAAAAAAAAAAAGATTTTCCTGTTTCTCTATAGGTGTTTACTTGGTCTGCTATGCTTCTCACAGTCAGCAGATAATTTTGATGCACAATTCTATGAATTTTTGTAATGTTTTCATCAGTTCTGCCCTGTACTAGCCACCCTGCCCTCTCTTTATCAGTGATGCTTTCTCTCACCTCAGAAGAAAGTTTAATCCATTTATACACTGCCATTTTCTTCATGGCATTACCCCTAGAAGCTTGGACTAACATGCCCTTCCCTGATTTCACTGTCACTCTTGCCAAGTTTAACAAGAAATTTAATGTTTGTTTGTTGCTCTAATTCAAGTGTTGATATTCTCATGACAGCACATGAAAACAGGCAAGAACAGCAATGAACACCACTCAGCAAGGCAAAGCCACAAGTCAGCATGCACACAGTTGTGAGACACTGGAATATCAAGGTTATGAAACCTTACCAAGCTATCAGTGCAATGCTGGCAATGTGAGTGCAGGGTGGCAAATTCAGGAACTTAATTGTCAGATTTCATAAGTAGCTTTGAGTAAATTTTAAATGCTTGTGTTGCTTTTTATTAATTAGTTCATCTTATTCTTTTTTTGTTTTTTAGAGACAGAGTCTTACTTTCTTGCCCTTGGTAGAGTGTCATAGCATCATAGCTCACAGCAACCTCAAACTCCTGGGCTCAAGCGATTCTCTTGCTTCAGCCTCCTGAGTATGTGGGACTACAGGTGCCCACCACCACATCCAGTTATTTTTGGAGACAGGGTCTCACTCTTGCTCAGGTTGGTCTCAAACCCGTGAGCTCAGGCAATCCACCCGCCTCAGCCTCCCAGAGTGCTAGGATTATAGGTGTGAGCCACCTTGCCTGGCCCAGTTCATCTTATTATTCATTACTGAAGCCTCTGAGAGAGGTTGTCAACGTTTGACTAAAAATAGCCTAATTTCTGGGCTGAGGGCTGAGTAGTCAGCCCATTTTCCTTCAGTAGGACAGAAAGAGCAGAGGATAGATGACCCAAAGGGCTGATTTCCTATCCAAATTCTCCATCAAATAGTTTGTGACCTTGGGTAAGACCCCCAATATCCACAAGTTTCAGTTTTTTCTTCTATGAAATTACCAAACAACATGAAATATAAAATAACTGTATGCACCAGGATACTTCTTCCAGATAAATAAAGAAGCCAAGCATGATAAAGTTGTTACCCCATGTGCAGGGATTGGGGGTATATGCCAGGCCAAAGGGCATGGGTAGTGTGCTATTTATTCTAAGTAGAATTAATAATTGAAGGTGAGGTTTCATGAAAGCCTAAGCACAAAGTCAAATAAATTCTACCAATTAACTTGGTAATATCCCAAAGTCATTACTGCACAGGCAGGTCAAAGGGATGCATCAGATCTCCTGGATATTTCTGCATTAGGAGAAACTGACATAAAGAGTAAAAATAATGTTCTTTGGAGAGTTTAATGCATTATTTAATATTTTGTACCAGAACTTCTGACTTAAACAAAAAATGTTATTCAAAAGTAATTGAGAAAGGAACAAGACCAGTGCACTTATACAAGAGAATGGGATCATCTGATAATCTTCTAGGCATACAAGCCTGCATATAAAAACTCCAGAGAGATTGGTTGGATGAATACTTTCCTTTTGTATTACACCAATCCTTTTCTTCCTTTTCTATTTCTGCTTTGTTTCATTGCTTTTTGCTTGTGTTTTAGATTTGGGGAAGCTTCCTAAGAAATTAATCACCCAGGCCCCTTCTTTTTCCTCTCCTGACATTCTCTAATGATCCAGTTAAGCAAAGCTTGTGATGAACCACGTGATACTCTTCCATTAAATATTCTCCAAGACTTCGCTCTGAAAACAGAGGTATGCTTACTCATCGGAAGTGCAAACCGACAAAAAATACCCAATCCAATATTCTCCTACAAATCAAAACAATACCAAAAACTAATTTTCCTGAGCCATGTTTTTGGAGTATTAAAAATTAAGGGTATCTATGAGTCAACTTTGGCTCAGTATGGGCAAAATTCCTTTTCTGGGAAACTCTTACAATCAAGATTTCTTCAGCAATCATACCGAACATGATTCCTGAATTCCACAGAAATGCCTACAATTGTCTCTATCCATTTATATAGTTTCCGGGTGGTCACAGGCCATTCAACATAACAGAGTTTGAAGTTAGAATTTAGAGGTAGGTCTAGAGCTTGTAACTAATCTTTTTTGCGTTGTCGTAACAATATTTCAATTATTGTCATTATTGACAGTAGTTCGGTCCATTTTCTGGACACTGAATATTCAGCTCACAAGAATGTCAGTCATAATTAATGATTGTAAAAAGAGCTTTCAAGTCCACGGATGAAAGGCATAAGTACAGAGTATCATGATTATTAATCATGATTGTTATTATTATGATTGCTGACTATTATTATAGTTTCATTGGAACCTCTCTAATGGTCATGCTGATTATCTTGAAGCTTCTTAAGAGCAGGAGTCTTAGGTTCTTTATCGCTTCTGGTATAGGAGCTTAGGGAAAATAGCTCCAGCAGAGCTGCAAGTGCAGATCACATCAGCTTTTGTGAATAAGATGCAAGATAACTCTCAAAAAAAAAAAAAAAAAAGTGGAAAGCTCTCTTTATTTTATGCCTTTCCTATTACCATTCAGAGACAGAATATTTTCACTGTATGAAAAGCAACCACCTTATAATGGGGATAATTTGACATTAATCCACTTTATTAACAGATTATAGGTTTGGTTCTATGTTCTCTAAATATCTGGTTCAAGAAAACTTCCTTGGTGGAATTTATCCATTTTTCATGTGTCTGCGTTTCCTTTTTATTTATCAATCTACAGAATGACAAATAGTTTACCTACACGTGTTCCTACCCTCAACAATGCTTAGCTTAGTTAGAAACAAGACAAGTCAGTCAATAATTAAAATACCTTCTAATAAGTACTGTGATGGAGATACACCCAGCACACTGGAGGACCTCAGGGGAGCAGCACCCAGACTACAGAGCAGGGATGCTCGGGTGAGCAGGTGGTGGGGAGGGGAAGGGGGAAGAAGAGGCTGCCAGAGTAGCTTGCAGACCAAGCAATGAAAGATGAGCGAGAGTTAGCTAGGAAAAGGAGGACACATTTTATGACCTATTTTAAGAAATCTGATGTGTCAGGGAATGAAGAGACTTAGGAGAAGTGTTAGGATGTTAGATAGACGGAGGGATATGGACAGGACAGAACGCATGTATGCCGTGAGGAGAAACTTGGATTTTATCCTAAAGGTAATAAAAATTATTACATTATTTTAAGTGGAAACTTAGTACCACTTGAGAAAGATCATTTCTACTGGCTCAGAGCCTGTAGCACAGTGGTTACGGTGCCAGCCAAATACATGGAGGGTGGCAGGTTCAAACCCAGCCCGGGCCAAATGAACAACTGCAACCAAAAAATAGCCGAGCATTGTGGCGGGTGCCTGTAGTCCCAGCTACTTGGGAGGCTGAGGCAAGAGAATCACTTAAGCCCAAGAGTTGGAGGTTCTGTGAGCTGTGATACCACAGCACTCTACCCAGGGCAATATGGTGAGACTCTGTCTCAAAAAAAAAAAAATCCTTTCTACTGTAGAGTGAAGGGTGGCATAGAGAGGGTGAGGGTGAAAATGATATATGCACACACACACATATGTATACACACAGATTGAGAGAGAGGGCCTGTGATTTGGGGGACAGTAAAATCAACAGAGCTTGATGATTACTTGGCTGTGGAAGGCCCGGGAAGGGAATGCTCTAAGATAACTAGCCAATTTTGGTGGCGCTGTGTACTGAAGTGTGAAATGCACGAGAAGGCTCAGGCTTTTCGGGGAAGAGGCTGAACCGAGGTGACTGTGTGGTGAATGTGTTCATGCTCAGCTTTCTCTCCCCGCTGCAGAGGATGGTAGAACACAGGAAGGGAAGAAACAGAGACCACTGGATGTTTTTCAACCATTGACAACTGAGTGTTAATGCCGACAACCTTGAGTAAATAGAAAAGAAAAAAAAAAAACAATCAACATCCAAAGTTAAATCTACCTAGGTCAATACCCAAATTCAAGCACTGTGAATGTTTAAGTGCCCGTGGGGGACAGCAGTTTCTGAATTTCGGATGCCCGTGGTGTGTGGTGACACCACAAGGTGACACGTTGCAGCTCTTGCATTGACTTTCTGTGATTTGGAATAAAAAGAACTGTCTCAAGTGTAGTGATCTTACTGTCCCTCTTCCACATCTAATATTTAACAGTTATAGAGTCTTTTCAATAATACAAATTAAGGTTCCATAGAAGTTAACAGCACCCACAGGCTGATTTTGATCCTGGTTTCACCACTTCTTGGCCGTGTGTCTTAGGCAATCTGTTTAAATTTCTGCCTCAAGGTTTCCTCAACTAGAAAAACGAGATAAAAATAGTAATCATCTCACAGAACTGTGGTGGCACAGTTAAGACATATAAAGTCCTTAGAACAGTGGCCGGCACACATTAAGCTGTATATAAATATTAACCAGGATCATTACCATCATTAACTGCGATTTCTCATAAGGAGCATTAAGTACTTCATTATTAATTGGCTAAGTATTTAAAACAAATTTTTCTTCAGTCAGATAATAGTTTTAGCTTTTGGTTGGTTCTGAAAACATAACAAAAACTTTATAAAAGTGCCAAAAACTTAATTATCTATGCTCTGAAGTCTGTACCTTCCCCTCATATCAAATAGATTTGCACGTGAGTGTCCCAAGGGCAGAATGCAAACTTCTGGGAAAAACTAGTCTCTGTTGAAAATGCACTTAAAGAGAGAATTTTGGCAAAATATCATGAAGGAGTGGTGGATGATTGTGACATATGAGAAGGTTTATTCCCTCAGGAAAATACCTGGGGTTATGGCAAAGTAAAAAAACAAACCGGGAGTTTCAAAGAAAAAAAAAAAATAAGGCCACGGGAGATTGTCATTTGAGTTTTGGAGGCAAGAATTTATTTAGAAGATAATAACACGAGCTTTAGAAAGGCAAAGATGAGGAACCAATGGAATGATCACTGTTTCCTGTCTTTGTCCTCAGACACTGCTTTACAATTCTTTCTATTAATTTCTAACAATTGCATACGGTAGAATATTGCTCATGTAATAAATAAGAAAACCAAAACTGTATTGATACACAGAGTCAGTCTGAAGCTTTGGATAATTCCAGACTGTTCAGGCTAACAAGTCCTTGGTAATAGTTTAGTTAGGTTCAGTTTAATGAAAATGACGGAACTAAGTATGGAAGACAGAGGGGCAGAATATTAACAAGCAGTTGGGTACAGGAAGCCCCTGAGTTACAGACACCAGACATTTAATAGATAAATGTACCTGTTCAACTTACATACACATTCAAGGTAAGAACTCACATTATTTGTAACCCAGGAGATGGCCTGTGTAGTACATTCATATAACAGCTAAGAAAGATCACCTACCGTTAAGATGCAAACCCAGAAACTTCCTACAATATCCCGTCACCAGTTAGAATGTGTAAGAGTTGTAAGTCACTATTTCTATCCTTTATCTTAAGCTGTCCCCCGGGCCCCATTTAGGTCTGTGGAGTTACAGTGTGGAATAGTCAAATGTTAAAATCTAATATCTGGAAGAAATAAATGAGTCAGAGATGGTCATTGGTGTGCTAGAATGAATGCTCTGCTTTTGAGAATAGAGATGAAACTGGAAAGTGGCTGCCCACGAGGGACTGCATTTTCTAGCTCCTTCTACAGCCTCCCAGAGGCCTGTGACTATTTCTCACTAATGGCATGTGAGTGGATGCAATGTGTCTCTTTGTAGTCAAAGATTTTAGGATGTTGTACCTTATTTACACTTTTGTCCTTTTCTTTGGGTGGATGCTAATGACACGGCTGTCATGGGAGAACTATGGATGTCTTAAAACTGGATCCCTGAGTCACTGAATGGAGCAATGGCATCAGCAATGCTCACCTTGGCCTGGACATGAGTGAGAAATAAACTTACCTTGGGTTAAGACATTGAAATTTTGGAGTTTATTTTAGCAACTAGTGTTCCTTTAATGGTGAGCATTATTTTCTTTTTATTATTTATCTTGTGAAAACTTTTTTTTTTTTTTGTGAAGAGCCAACCATACAATTTGTACTGTTGGCTGCTTTCTGTGTATACTTGAGAAGTCGCTTAGCCTCGCAGCCTACTTTTCACATTTACAAAACAGAAATGAAGATAAAATGAAATCATGTATATTGAAGAGCCTTCAAAGCCTGGAGAGCACAAATGTGTAAACTATTATTGAGATTGTGATAGCGTTTCACAGCCTCATGACGTCACACAGGCTATTCCTCTTGAAGAACATTCACATCCCACTTCTCTTGTGCGGTTCTCACAACCTCCTTCCCTCTCGATTTGAAATGCTCAAATTGCCTTTTCTCTAAATAATTTTTAAATACCTCATGCCCTCTCTTCCACTCCTTTTCTCCTTCCCTGCCCACACTGTTGCCTTCTCCTAAGCATTGTGCACACGATGGCCAAGTCATTTAACAGCTGTTTATTAATCCCCTATTATGTGTCAGATGCTATTTTAAGAACAGCTGGGGCAGCAATGGATAAGAAAAACAAAGTCCATGTTCTTTTAAAGTTTATAATCTGGTTGGAGAAGACAGATAATAAGCCAGTACATTAATTTAAACCTTGTTTAGAGTCAGTGACAAATGCAGTGAAGAAGGACATGGGAATAATGAGAGGGAGACTCAAAAGGGAGAAGCTGCTGCTTTCCACCACGGGTTCTGAGAGAAGCTCAGAGGTGATGTTTGACTTGAGACCTGAACTATTTAATACAAAAAGAAAGGGGCTATGTGAAGAAGTCTGGGGGGAAGGTTTTAGGCAGAAAGAGCCATAACCACAAAGAGAACCCACATTTCAAGGTCAAGGAACATACAGAAGACTAGAGGGTTTTGAGTGGAGCACACAGGAGGGAGTGTTCTCAGCTGAGGACAAGGGGGTAGGTGGACTCCAGGTCGGGGTTTGGAAGCCATGGTGAGGGTGGGGGTTGACCCTAGTTCCCACAGGAAGTCCTTGGAGAGCTCTTAGCAGGGAGAAGGGTGAACTGATAAATGCCGTGAGACAATCACTCTGGCAAATCAGAGGAAAGTGGATTGCAGTGGCCAAGAGTGGAGAAGACTCAGAGCCCGAAGGAAAGTCTCAGAAAGAGATAACTGACAGTGCCTTGGACCAGGGTGAAGCAGAGGGAGGTCAGTGACTGAGGATGTCACTGACCACACAGGCAGATCTTGAGTCAAACTCCACCAAGCCGTGTCACTTTGGAGAAATGACTTACTGGGGGACTAGATCCACATCTTTAATATCTATCTTAATGGGGGCCAGATTAAGAGGAGATAATGTATGTATTACCTTTATATTGTAATTAATGGTTCAAAAATCTTCTTTCTTACAAAGTTGCAAATTTCTTCAAGACGGGGATGATGTCTTAGTACCCAGTGTACCCCAGCAGCCCAGCTCACAGCTGCCACTCCGACAGAGTATCTTGCTCTGTATGTCTATTTAGCCCTGGGAATTCCTATCTGGATTTCAAGGTAGCATGCAAATTTTCAATATTGGTATTTGAGACCAAGTGAAAGAAATTTTAAATTGCACTCTTTTAAAGGTGAATTCAAAAACTATGAAACTCTTATAAGAATTATAGGAATAATATGTAAAAAAAAAAAAACCTCTTAGAAGAAAACCTAGGTACAAATCTTTGTACCTAGATTAGATACGACACTTAAAGCACAGAAACCAAAGAAAAGTAGGTGAATTGCACTTTATCAACACTAAAAATTCTAAAATGTGCATCAAAGGACATAATGCAGAAAGAAAAGACAACCCTCCAAATGGGAGGAAATATTTGCAAATCACATATTGATAAGGGCCTAATGTTCAGAATACATACAGAACTCCTACAACTAAACAGTAAAGAGATAAACAACACAATTTTAAAATGGGCAAAGGATTTAAATATATATTTCTCTATAATGCACATGGAAAAAATAGTCACCATCATTAACCATTAAGGAAATGCAAATCAAACTATAATGAGCTACAACTGCACGCCTGCTAGAATAGCTGTTTTAAAAATGGACAGTAATGGCGGCGCCTGTGGCTCAGTGGGTAGGGCGCCGGCCCCATATACCAAGGGTGGCGGGTTTGAACCCAGCCCCGACCAAATGGCAACAAAAAAAATAGCTGAGCGTTATGGCGGGCACCTGTAGTCCCAGCTACTCAGGAGGCTGAAGCAAGAGAATCGCCTAAGCCCAGGAGTTGGAGGTTGCTGTGGGACTCTGTCTCTCAAAAAAAAAAAAAAAAATGGACAGTGACAAAAGTCATGTGGAGAAACAGGAGCTTTCACACATTCCTGCTGAGGATGTAAAGTGGTGCAGTTACTGTAAAAACAGCTCAGTAGGTCCCCAAAAGTTAAACATAAAGGCAATGTAGGGTCAGCAACTCCATTTCTAGGTATATACCCAGCAGAACTGAAAACACATCTCTGCAAAATAACTCATGTGATAATGTCCCTAGCAGGGTTATATGACAGCCAACAAGTGAAAACAACCAAAACATCCATCAATTGATGGGTGGAGAAACAAAATGTGGTATATTCATATAATCAAATATTATTCGGCCTTGAAAAGGAAGGAAATACTGATGTTACAACAGGCACAGACCTTGAAAACGTGTGAGTAGTGAAATAAACCAGATGCCAGAGGCCACATCTTGTGTGATTCTATGTCCAGGAAATATTTAGAATAGGAAAACTCAGAAACAGAAAGTAGGTTAGTAACTTCCAGGGTCTAGAGACGGGGAGAGATGAGTGACAGCTAATGGGTATGGGGTTTCTTTGGGGATGATGAAAATGTCCTGCAGTTAAATAGTGATATGATTGCACGCCATTCTGAATGAACCCAAAACGATTGCCTTGCATCTCTAAAATGGTGAAATCTATAGAATGTGAATTATATCTCAGTAAAAACATTTGCTTTAAATAAACAACTCCACTGTTGTACCCTAAATGCCTGATGTCAAGGGGCCTTTAGTGTGGGAAATATTCAAATCTGTGTCTTAGGCCTGCTCACTCTGGCCAAGGTGAGCCCTGTGGCAGAAACAGCCTCGACCTCCTACACCAGGGAACTCTGTTCTCCCTGGAAAACTCTCCAGCCAAGGTCTGACTCGTGCCACTGTGGGGATGAGTGTGGAGGATGGTGTGCAAAGGGAAATAGGACAGTCGCAGAAATACTGGACGATTTCACTCATTTGAAGTACCTAGAATAGTCAAATTTATGGAGATGGAAAGTAGAAGGGTGGTGGCCGGGGGAAGGCAGAGTGGAGGCAGAGTGGAGGCAGTCATCGTTTAACGGCCGTGCAGTTTCAGGTGGGTAAGATGAGAAGAATTCACACAGCAATGTGAATGTACGTGGCATTCCAGAACTGTGCACTTGAGATGGCCAATTTTATGTCTTGTGTGCTTTATACAATTTAAAAAAAAATTTTTTTTCTCTTTTTGAGACAGAGTCTCACTTTGTAACCCTCGGTAGAGTGCTGTGGTGTTATAGCTCACAGCAACCTCCAACTCTCAGGCTTAAGTGATCTTTTTGCCTCAGTGTCTTGAGCTGGGACTGTAGGAGGCCCCCACAATGCCTAGCTATTTTTAGAGATGAGTTCCTTCTCTTGCTCAGGATGGTCCTGAACTCTTGAGCTCAAGCAATCCACCCACCTTGGCTTCCCAGAATGCTAGGATTATAGGCATGAGCCACCACACTCAGACCTAAAAACATTGTAAAGAGTTTTGCCATCAGATGCACACACACATTTGTACAAACACGTGAACATATGTGCACACACATACTTCCCCCCATCCCCCAGATTGCATTCACCATCAGTGTGAGGCTCAGAAAGGTGCTAAATAAAACAAAACAAACAGAATCAACCCCAACTCAGGCCCTGTGAAAGGTCAGATTTACCCTGCTTCAGATGACAAAAGAACAAAAGTTCAGTCGAACGCCTCAACTTCTACCCAGGTTACTTTGTTTTAAAACCCTGGTCCCATATAACGAGGGTGGTGGGTTCAAATCCGGCCCTGGCCAAACTGCAACAAAAAATGGCCCAGCGTTGTGACGGGCGCCTGTGGTCCCAGCTGCTGGGGAGGCTGAGGCAAGAGAATCGCCTAGGCCCAGGAGCTGGAGGTTGCTGTGAGCTGTGATGACACAGCACCCTACCAAGGGCAATAAAGTGAGACTCTGTCTCTACAAAAAAAAAACAACTCTGGTCCTAAAGCATCAGCTAAAAGCTTGTCTTTTTCCTTCCTGTCTTTGCCTTAATCAAAGTTCAACTCAATAGTAACAAATGGCTAGAATGTTCTGAGGCTCTGCTTGACAGGCTATAATTAGAAATACTTCACTTGACCTTTATAAGCCATGATCCCCAACAAAATTGTGCCGAATCACATTTTAAAAATGCTCTTGCATCTTTTGTGAGTACGGGCAAGATTACAGGATACTTTTATTTTGGAATAATTACACAGTGACCTTCAGAGTGATTTGCAAAGGTCATATTCTCTTCACATACCCTGGATTTCCTTTCAGTTTTTCCTTTTGTCCCACCAGACATAAATTTAGCAAAGCAAGAAGAAAGAGAGAGAGTATTTTTTCTGTGGATGAAAAATGAAGAAGATAGTTCAAAGTCCCCACAGGCCCTCCAAGGGCTGGGGGCTATGATAGGCTATTTTCTACCATTTAGCTCTGCGTTATCACTACTCCTTTTTCTTCATTATTCTCCACTTATCACACGCAGCATCACTGCAAAGCCCAAATAGAGAGTTGTAATTACCCAGCTGCCACCTGATAGTGCCCTTCTATCATCTTTATCTCACTAGGCCTTGCTGGTTCATCATCGGATAAAACTTGCCCATGGCAATGCCTGTGATAGGGCATCTCGGAGATACATTTAAAGTTTACTCATTTATCGAAGAAAAATGGTGAACCCAGGCAATTATTAGAGACACTTGCCAGTTGAGTTTTTCACTAAGGTTACTTTAACTCCCTTTTGTAGCAGCTGTTTTCCCTTTTCTTCTTGGAAACACCGAGGTCACAACGGACGACTGAAACGAAATTTTAATGAAATTGTCCAACCTCAAAAATGCTGAGGGTGCCCACGGTTTTTCACGTGTGTGTGTGTCTGTGTGCATGCTGACCATTCCATCCAAGCAGTCCTCCGTCAGCCACACCTAAAAAAGGGAACACGCTCCTCTGAAGAAGCTCTTTGGCTCTGAAAATGAGGTACCAAGACCTTTTGAAGTATCACATTTTGTACAAGGTTGGTCTACTGATGGTTGTAAACTTCAGGACACAGAAAAGTTAACATAAAACACATAATGGGCAGCTCTTTGACAGATTTCTCAACTTTATCTTTATTTGATATAAGGGAATACAGCCCAAGGGCATATTTCAAGAATAAATGGTGATGTATATGGGTGTATGTGCACCACACACGGACTCTCGTTGTCTTGAGTGCATTAGAGGGATGTACTTATATATGATACTTTATATAATTTAGTTAACTGATGGCCCCTGATGGCGCCACACACGGACTCTCATTGTCTTGAGTGCGTTAGAGGGATGCGCTTATATATGATACTTTATATAATTAATTTAATTGATGGCCCCAGTCCCCATCAAAATCTGCTGGAAAAATATTTTTTAATTAGTTTTTTTTTTTTTTTTTTTTTTTTGAGACAGAATCTCACTATGTTGCCCTCAGTAGAAAAAATATTTAAAAGGATATTTTTGATTCTGGCAAAAAGGCTTCTTAAGAAGGAGAGAAATTCTAGGGCTCACTTTTATAACACTTTTATTTATACTGAGAATGGCCATAGTGAAACTAGTGAAGACCACTTCTTATTAGAAACCCTTAATTTAGAAGTGAGGAATGGAATGAACAAACATTATTTACATTTATTTCAACGATTGCATTTAAGGAGACTTTAAAAATCAAAGTTCATTTTAGCAAATAACAACTTTGAGAATTCTCCTTTACCTTGTCGGACACTTTTAAAAGCAATGTTGAACAAAGCAGATTGGTACATGTGGTTGGGCATCAGCGTGGGAGAAAACTGTGCCTGGCACGATTCTAACAAAAGGGGCACATTTCCCAAGAGTAAGATTTTTTTTTTTTTTTTTTTTTGGCTGGGGCTGGGTTTGAACCCACCACCTCCGGCATATGGGACCAGCACCCTACTCCTTGAGCCACAGGCGCTGCCCACCAAGAGTAAGATTTAAAATGTGGTTTTGCAGATGTGGTTTAAAAAAAAAATTACGTCTTGGGCGGCGCCTGTGGCTCAAGGAGTAGGGCGTCAGTCCCACATGCCGGAGGTGGTAGGTTCAAACCTAGCCCCGGCTAAAAACCAAAAAAAAATTACGTCTTTCATGAATATTTAATGTGGATTGATTAAAAAGTTTACCTTGTGGAATGGTCTACATAAAACAACAGTTAATTCCTCCCAGCAGCCACTCCCTGTCAGGTTGCTGTGAAGATACTTGGGTGTACAGGAGCCCACACACGTGCACAGAGGTAACAATGCACCTTTCCATCATTTCCCACCTGGTTGAAAAGTTCTTTTGTCCAAGTATTCGTTTCTTTTCAACTTCAAGATGAATTTGAACTGTGCCCTCTGTGTCTATAAAACTGTTCTCTCCCAGAGCAGTTTGGGAGCAAATAGGTGCTAACACGTGGCGGTACCATGGCAAACACCTCCTGTAGATCCATGGGGTTTTATCATTTATTTTAATATCTTATACTTTTTAATAAATGTGACAGTTGTCTACAAAGCAGGTTTACAGAAACCATCAGAGTGGGCGCTCTGTGAAAGGGAGAAGACACATACTCTTTAAAAAGGTATAAAAGAAAATAATTGGGTGTGGGTGCTCGTATGGAACAAAGATGAATTTCACTGAATCCCAATTTCTGGGTATTTTAACCTTTACTTTTTGGTTCTGTTTGAATAATTTACACTGTGCTGTTTTCAGAGTGCTTTGCACCTGTTTGGGGGGGAGGGAATAAAAGGTCGATATTGTATGTTCTCAGTTTAAAACTAGCTTAGTCAATGGGAAGACCATTTATTTATTTGCTAGGACTTGTATTCCCTTTAAAGAGCAGAAGTGGCAATTGAAGAAGTCTGCAGGCCATCCAAAACATAACTACAAGTAGGAAATTTCATTATTATCTTCTATCAGATAGAATTAGAAACTGACACAGGTCAACCATTAAAAAAGATCTTACATCTTTTGTATTAACCTGGAGGGAGTTAGAACACTTTCTTCTTAGTAAATTATCACAAGAATGGAGAAGCAAGAATGTAAGGTACTCAATTCTAAAATGAAGCCAGTAGATGATCTAATACATGCCCCCCAAACTCAAATCAATTGGGGGTGGGGGCGAAGGAGGGAGTGGGGAGAGGAGAGGGTGTTGGGCGTGCTCCCACTTAATGGCACAATGTTAGGGTGTATGGCACACCTCTTGGGGGTGGGACACAATTATGAGGGACTTTCCCTAACAAATGCAAACATTGTAACCTAACTCTTTGTGTCCTCAATTAACCTGAAACAAGAAAGAAAAGAAAAGAAAAGAAAAGAAAAGAAAGAAAGAAATTGACAGAGGTCCACAGGGCTGTACCACCCCTTCTTACCTCAGTCCCTCCTTGGCTAGAACATGTGCTCAGCACCTCTGCCATCCTTCTGTGTGAGCTCCTGGAGGATTTTTAGCTCCTATAACTGAAAGAGGCAGCCAGGACCAGTCATTGTGGCACAGGAAGGCAGTACAGTGATGGCTGAGTACACTCAAAATCAGGCACCCTCACTCACCAAAGTAGGAGTTCCTTAACCTTCCTAAGCCTCAGTTTTCTCATCTGTCCAATAGGCAGAATAACACCACCCGACTTCCAGAGATGCGTGCAGACTGAGTATATGAACTGAAGCACCCAATACAGAGATCTCTCTCAGAGATTTCCCCTGGCCCGGGGCAAATGTGGACTAACACCGGGGCCAGAGAAGCCAGCAGGCAGGACCTTCCTCTGAGTTTCATCAGGCTGCAGTCTCTGTGGGTGAGGCTGGATTTCCACAGTTTATTTTACTGAATGGCCAGGATTGTTTTGCTCAGGTAGAGTGACAGAAGCAAGGTCATTTCATGAGGTGATTAAATGAATTTAGTCACACAGAGTTGTGCTTTTGATAGGTGAGAACACCCTGACAGCCCGTTTTTTTCCTGGGAAGCAAAGAGTGTTGCATATTAACAAGGTGAAGGAGACATTGGTTTTTATATTTATTTATTTATTTATTTATTTTGAGACAGAGTCTTACTTTGTCACCCTCGGTAGAGTGCTCACAGCAACCTCAAACTCCTGGGCTTAAGCAATTGTCTTGCCTCAGCCTCCCGAGTAGCTGCACTACAGGCGCCTGCCACAGTGCCTGGCTATTTTTTAGAGACAGGTCTTCTCTCTCTGGCTCAGGCTGGTCTCCAACCTGTGAGCTCAGGCAATCCACTCACTCTGGCCTCCCTGAGTGCTAGGATTACAGGTGTGAGCCACTGGTGCCTGGCCTGAAACACTGATTTTTATATATTGAAAAACCAGAAGTTAAGATTATGAACTTGAATTTCACTTGGAGTTTAAGAGTCAACCAGAAAGGGTAATGACAAAACTGAAAGATTAAAAAGAAAAGAAAAGAAAAATCTAAAACAGGGGTGTTCAGCCTGCAGCCCTCGGGTCACATGCAGATTATTAGAGGCCTATTTTGCTTACCTGTGCTGTTGGATATCACAAAAGTATGCACAGACCTTTTTCTGGCTATTTTTGCTCATCAGCTGTCATTAGTGTTTGTGTATTTACTCTGTGGTCCAAGACAACTCTAATTCTTTTTTTTTTTTTTTTTTGAGACAGAGTCTCACTATGCTGCCCTCAGTAGAGTGCCATGGAGTCACAACTCAGAGCAACCTCAAACTCCTGGGCTTACCCAATTCTCTTGCCTCAGCCTCCCAAGGAGCTGGGACTTACAGGTGCTTGCCAAAATGCCCAGCTATTTTTTGTTGCAGTTGTCATTGTTGTTTAGCTGGCCCAGGCCAGGTTCAAACCCAGGTGTATGTGGCTGGCTCTGTAAACCACTATTCTATGGGCTGAGCCAGACAACTCTAATTCTTAATAATGTGTGTCAGAGAGGAAAAAAGGTTAGACACTCCAATCTAAAATGTCCTTCAGAAAAATCTGCGTTCAGTGAGTAGACAGAGTCCTATCATGAGAGACGTGTTCTTTCTCTTTCTGAGAGCTCACTGTGGCTAAGCAATAGTAGGCAGGCCTCAGAACAAACTTTGTTACGGCCACTGCCCAAACAAGGGGATGGGAAATTTCTTTTTTTTTTTTTGTAGAGACAGAGTCACTTTACCACCCTTGGTAGAGTGCCATGATGTCACAGGACTCACAGCAATCTCCAGCTCTTAGGCTTTCGTAATTCTCCTGCCTCAGCCTCCCGAGCAGCTGGGACTACAGGCGCCCGCCACAACGCCTGGCTATTTTTTTTGTTGGTTGAAGTTCAACCGGGGCTGGGTTTGAATCTGCCACCCTCAGTATATGGGGCCAGCGCCCTACTCACTGAGCCACAGGCGCCACCCAAGGGAAATTTCTTGAATATTCTAGAGACTTCCACCAGAGCCAGGGTAAAATTTCAAAGAAGTAATGTAGTAATGTGTGCCCTGCTGACCAGCCTGATACTTATGAACTCAGTACTGCATTTAAGCAAAGGGTCCCAAACAAAATTCTTTTCAGATTTAATATATTTTTAGAGTAACCATTAAATGTCTGTCCTTTCTTCTTGCTCAAAATCATTAGAGAATCTTTGGGGGTGGGGGTATTAACTTGGGTTCTGCATGCTTCCAGAGGATTTGTGGACCTTCTGAAAATTTCTGCAGGCTTTTGACTCTATGCCCATTTTTCTGAGTAAGAGTCTATCGTTTGAATCAGATTTTCAAAGAGGTTCATGTCCTCAATAAAAGGTGAGGTACCCACTCTTTTGCAATAAATTTTCCAGCAAAGAGAAGAACAGAAACTCTGAAAGGAAAACGATAGAAGAGTTGTCTAAAAAGGAAGAAAGAACGGGACTGAGGTTTTCAGGGAGTGGAAAAAGTACATGCAATATTATTCCTCCCTCTGTTCCACCTTCTAATACCCGTGGTTGGCCTTTGCCAAGCCCTTTGGCTACAGTTCAGGAAGGCTGAAAACTCGCGTGTTGACTCCGTGCGGGAGCTGCATGAAAAGGTTTCATGTAAACCCCCACCCACTTCAGAAACAAGAGCCAGATTATTAGTTTGAATTGGCTCAGATTTTTCTTTCTATTTCAAAGAGCTGTGAGCTGTGTTACGTGCACCCAGACACAAAATGGCATGTCCTATCACGTACGTTTCAGCGCGAACTTATTGAGCCTGTGTGTGTCATCTCTCCTGAATGCCTCTTACCACTTTGAATAAAAGTATAGGTGTTATTATGGCAGCTCCTAAAAGCAAGTCTATTGATCTAGTAAAAGAAGTACTTTTAATTAGGCAACAATATGTGGTTGCATCGGGATGCCAAGTAATAAACGTTTATGAATGACCGCCAGGAGAAGGCATTGTAGAAACTTATTTGAGGTATTTGTCTGGTTTGAAAGCTGTTCTTCTAAGAAAATTTTCTTCTCCATTAGGAAGCCAATCTATTTGTGATTTTTAATAGTATGGGGCTTGTAGTAGGTGTTTATTAAATAGTACTGTGAGACTTTCCTCATGGGGGCCTGGTGTGCAACAGCTGCAAGCAGCAGCCTACCTGGCAGTGTATGCAGCCTGTTGCTTGTATGCGTTGCTCTAAGAGACCGTGGAGACAGTTCTTTCTGATACCTGTTCATGTGTTAGACCTTGTGCTGTTCCCAGTCTATGCTCCAGATAGGTATGCGTGCTGTCTTTGGAAAGCCCCAGGGCACTGAGGCCAGGGTTCACATGGTTTCACATCAGCCAAGCCATCATATTCATCTGCACCAAACTACAGAACAAGGAGCACGTGACTGAGGCCCTTTGCAGGGCCAAGTTCAAGTTCCCTGGCCACCAGCAGATTCACATCTTCAAGAAGTAGGGCTTTACCAAGTTTAATGCAGATGAATTTGAAGACATGGTGGCTAAGAAGCAGCTCATCCCAGATGGCTGTGGGGTCAAACACATCCCTCGTTGTGGCCCCCGGGACAAGTGGCAGGCCCTGCATTCATGAGGACTCTGTGTTGCCTAGCATTTGCACCTATCAATAATAAATCCTACTTCCTGTCAAAAAAAAAAAAAGAAAAATAGTGCTTGGGTAGGGCACTGGCCACATATACCTGAGGCTAGTGGGCTTAAACCCAGCCTGAGCCTGCTAAACAACAATGACAGCTGCAACAAAAAATAGCCAGGCGTTGTGGCGGGCGCCTGTAGTCCCAGATACCTGGGAGGCTGAGGCAAGAGAATCGCTTAAGCCCAAGAGCTGGAGGTTCTGTGAGCTGTGACGCCACGGCACTCTACCTAGGGCGATACAGTGAGACTCCGTTTTTTGTTTTTTTTTTTAAATAGTACTGTGAGAGCAGTGGCTGCTGATTTTCCCGATGTGATGATCTAACATTATAAGTTGGATAACATTAGTTCAAGCTGGTTTCATCCTGTGTTTTAGAATTTCCCTCTATATTTGGCTTCCCACTGTAGTTTTTTTTAAGTAAATAAAACAGTATCCAAAGCTATACCCAAGGTTATTAAAGTTCATAAATTTAGATAATAAATATAAATTGTGAGCTAAAGTATAAATTTATGGTGGTCATCAGGTCTTAGCCACAATGCCATCATTTATTAAACTGGACTCTCCAAACAAAATGAAGTGGTTGATTCAGTACAGTAGCAATTAAACCCCATCTTTTCTTTCTTTTTTTTTGCTTTTTTAAATTTTGGCTAATTTTTATTTATTTATTTATTTATTTGTATTGTTGGGGATTCATTGAGGGTACAATAAGCCAGGTTACACTGATTGCAATTGTTAGGTAAAGTCTCTCTTGCAATCATGTCTTGCCCAAACCCCATCTTTTCTGCTTGGATCTCAGGAGGAAAAAAGCATGTCTTCATCTCTATTTGACTTGATGTGACAGCTAATGGTTGATGACCCTTGGTGCTGACAGATGGGAACCAGGGAGGCTGCGTCTGATCCCCGACTTTAGACTGGAGCTTGTGTGCCAGCTGGACGTGCTGGGACTAAGGAGGAAGTACCACTGCCCTGTGCTGGATGACAACAGCTTTGCCATCATCACAGCTGGTGTGACTGTGCAAAGTGCTCAGAGAACGTGCGCTATGTGTCATTACGACGTGTACTACCTAACACATTGTAAGCACTCAATAAATATTAACTATCATAAAAAAAGGATGGGTTTTATTTATCTGTAGTAAAATTTACCTGAGTGAAATAGCAAGGCCTGCCATGGTTTTAGAAAATTCCTACTGAAGCTGGCAAAACTACTATCACTCTGGAGCAGCCATTCTCAACCTGTGGGTCACAACCCCTTTGGGGGTCGAACGACCCTTTCACAGGGGTCACCTAAATACATCCTGCATATCAGATATTTACATTATGATTCATAACAGTAGCAAAAATTACAGTTATGAAGTAGCAACTAAAGTAATTATGTGGTTGGGGGTCACCACGACATGAGGAACTGTATTAAAGGGTCACGCATTAGGAAGGTTGAGAACCACTGCTCTGGAGTCCTTGTACACAGTCTTCACATTTTCAGTAGATATGTCCCTGTAGGACAAGTAGGACTTTGGCTGTGTGAAGACTTTTAAATGACAGGTCAGTGTATTCATTTCCCAAAGTACTTTAGTTTGGCAATTCCTCTGTCACTAAAAGAAGATTAACACTTCTATGATAAGAAAGTTAGATCAACAAAAACCTGCGATCCAGGAGATAGGATTAGACAGAAAGTCACTTAAATGGGCCGGACATATGACAAGGCTTACTTCCAACAGAAGGCCTGCTGATGACTCAGTTTATCTGTAAAAGACAAATCAAGCAGAAGCTAATAGTGAAAGAAATGGATTAATAGTGTTAAAGATTAGATAGGAAGGGAAGGCATTGAAGAAAGAGATTGTCATGGTCACTAAGAATGAGAAAGAGAAAGACCCCAGCCTGAATAATCAGACCCGATCATTGCTTGATGTGCTGCCCATGGGAAAAGATTAAAAAGAAAAAGAACGAAGAAGTCAAAGGAAAGACAAGTCTCCATCTTCCTGGCTTTCGATCTTTCCTGGGCCAAATGTGGGAGTTGAACTACATGACTTCTGTGACTTCTCCCAGTGTTGCCGTAGAATTGCAAAATTCCAGCACAGAAGAAAAGAGAAGAAAAGTCCAGGGCTGGAGTTGTTATAAATGCACACACAGAGAGCATCTGTTCTTTTTTTTTTGCAGTTTTTTTTTTTTGGCTGGGGCTGGGTTTGAACCCACCACCTCTGGCATATGGGGCTGGCGCCCTACCCCTTTGAGCCACAGGCACTGCCTGAGAGCATCTATTATGCACAAATGTCACGGCTACATATGATTTACTCAATTATTAAATTTTCATTTCATATCCTTTGTGTGTCAGTGACCCTTAGGCTGTGTTTCCGCCCTGCTTTCCTCCTCCGCAGTCGTGATTTTAATCAATAGGGGTCACAGGCTGCAGGACCTTTCCCACATGGGTTATTTTTTCATTGCCCCTTTGTCTCACTATAGTTGTTAGAGAGTAAATCCCACAAATGAAGCAAGATAATGCGGTTGTCATTAGAGGCAGCCAGGAAGTGGGAAAGGCAGGGAGACCGGCTGTTTGGCAGCCAGGTTGGAGGAAGAGCGCCCTGGGAGGAAGCTGGGTGGTGTTAACTACCAAGAAGGGAAGAAAGCAAGCTCTGTTTGGGGATATAAGGATAAAAAGGAAAATAGGACGTGGACCACTGGTCCGGTTTACAGCAGAGTTTGGGAGCCGAGGCCTGTGTGTAATGTGACAGTATAAAAGAGTTCATTGTAAGCTTTAAAAATATCCCAAGAAGAATTGCCTTTGACAGTTTTGAGGAGCCCATCAAAGACTAATGTTCTCTGGAATTGTTTTGTTTTGCTTTGTTTCTGACACATTCAGAAAGTTTAGTTTTTCTTGTATGTGGATTGACCATTCGACCTTTGGATGCTGGAAATTTTTTGCCTCTAATTTTCTTTTCTTTTTTTTTTTTTTTTGCAGAGACTGTGGGTGAGTGTGGGGTCCCCCTATGTTGCTTAGGCTGGTCTCAAATGCTTGGCCTCAGATCCCTCTTTGACCATAACCGAAACAATTCTCTAGAGAAACACAGTGGATGTAAAGGAATCTCTGAATAGGCCTGGAAAGTAGAACAGATAGTTATTCCACATATAACATCTGGGGGAGGGGTTGTAATTTGTCAATTCCAAATAGCTTCTTTGTATAATCCATATTTCTGTATTTAAAATGTGTTAATAAAAACTTAATCATGATCTAAGCAATTCTTTAATTTTCAAATTATTTAACTCTGAAATTGTACTATCCCTAGCACATTTGGGTGTTTGGGGAAGGAGGAATAAGTCTTTGACAATATTCCCTATTACTTCCACACTTATTGGTCTATGTATTAAGATTTGAGTCTTATTTTTGTTTATTTCTATTTTCCTAGAAATTAATATATTGAAAAAAATTCTAAAGAAGTTTTGGGCCTGGCGTGGTGGCTCACGCCTATAATCCTAACACTCTGGGAAGCCAAGGTGGGTGGATTGTTTGAGCTCAAGAGTATAAGACCAGCCTGAACAAGAGTGAGAACCCATTTCTAAAAATAGCCAGATGTTGTGGTGGGTGCCTGTAGTTTCAGCTACTCGGGAGGCTGAGACAAGAGGATCACTTGACCCAAGAGTTTGAGGTTGCTGTGAACTATGACACCATGGTACTTACTGAGAGTGACAAAATGAGACTCTGTCTCCAGAAAAAAAGAAAAAGTTTTAGCATGGATTTATTTAAAGTATTTTTCTCATAATCATCCCTTAATTTTCTCAACATCTGGAGGTTATTCACCCATTCTACAAAACTCTTAGAAGTGATAAAGGAAAACAGTAGCGTCTCAGGATACAAAGTCAATACAAATCAGTAGCTTTTATATATACCAATAATAGGCAAGCCAAGAAAACAGTCAAGGACTCTATTCCCTTTATAGTTGTGCCAAAGAAGGTGAAATCTTTGGGAATTTACCTAAGGATGTGAAATTTTAATTTTCTAACACTGTGTCTTTGTATATACTATACACTTTCTGTGATTCAAATATAAAACAAACAAGAAACTGTTATTTTTCTATGTCTGACTAACAGGTCTTCTTATCCCATTCACCCGTCAATCATGGTCAGTGTGTGATGGGAGAGGGTGCAGTTTGGAACTGAAGCTGTGACCAGTATTTGCCAAATATCCCATTTCCATCAGTCTGTTCAAGTCTAATCCCGGCTTTCTGAAATGCGTTGCTGTGGTGTGGATAACCATTGCTCCAAAGTTCAGAATCTCAGCAATAATGATCATTACGGCTCAGTAAGCATCTACTGAGTCTTGGAGTCTCGGCTCATCTCAAATCTTTCTACATGTACAATGGGGGAAAAACCCGCATCTCACAGTCTCCCAGCTCCTGGATCTCTAACCACTCCAGGTCCCTGTAAGCCCCCAGAAAGTCAAGTGCATGACACTGTGACTTAATCAGGACTCAGGTTCTATCTCAAACTCCCATGTTGCTATAGCAAAAAAATCTTGGGCGGTGCCTGTGGCTCAGTGAGTAGGGCACCGGCCCCATATACCGAAGGTGGCGGGTTCAAACCCAGCCCCGGCCAAACTGCAACCAAAAAATAGCCGGGCGTTGTGGCGGGCGCCTGTAGTCCCAGCTGCTCGGGAGGCTGAGGCAAGAGAATCGCGTAAGCCCAGGAGTTAGAGGTTGCTGTGATCCGTGTGACGCCACAGCACTCTACCTGAGGGCGGTACAGTGAGACTCTGTCTGTACAAAAAAAAAAAAAAAATCTTACCTAGTTATTTCCAAATAAATTTACCTCATTCAGGATTTAAATGTAGGATTCTGCTTCTTCCTCACAAGAATGACATTGACATTCCAGAAGCTGATATGCATCAAGTTGTCCGGGGCAGATACAATCTGACCAACATGAATTTTCTGTGCTACCCTGGTATCAACAGCCTCTCTCATCTTTTTTTGATCATGTCCTGTGTAGCTCCTGTTGAACACCAAGAGGCCCCCGGCTTCCAGATCAGGAAATTCACTCTGGATTTGCTGATGGTGTCCTCTCAGCATGGCTGCAAGACCTGTGCAGCCTGAGTCCTCCTGCAGCCTCTGTCACCCTCCCAGGGCACAGAACTCCCGTGGATGCCATCCTGCAGCTGGCGGGGATGGTACGAGAGCCTCCCTGCTTAGCCACGCGTGGCTGCCACTTGTACCCAACCATGTCCACAGTATCCCAGGCTTTATCTGGGAGGCAAGGTCATGTCCTTGCGCTGTACACGCTGCACACGGAAGGCTCAAACCTATGTGAGATTTTTAACCTTCCCTGTCAGGGTGTGACTCACTATTATACTGCAGAGAGCTGCCCTGGCCTCTAACTGCCACACTGCTTTCCCCCTCCCTCCCAGCTCTCTTCCCACTATCCCAACTGCTCGAACTTATATCCTCTGAGAAGGAAAAAACTGACTCTTGCACCCATAGGCATTTGTTCTAACTCCCATGTTCACCAGACAAACTTTATTTCCCTGAGTTCTTTAGACGCTTAAGTCTTTATGCTCCTGAAAAACGCTTTTCTCACTCCAAGGCAAACAAAAACAAAATTAATGAGCAAAAACTTTGACTCTCAAAGCTATTGTTTCTACATCAATTCTGGGCATCAAAAACTTCTTCTTCTTCTTCTTCAAAAAAAACTTCTTCAATTGGCCTCCAGGACACAGTGTGCCTCACCCTCAGCACTAGCATTAGAGGTGAAGGAATGAGGGATAGAAATGGGGTTTCCTGTAATGCAGTGTTTTTCAACCTTTTTTACCTCACAGCACACTTGAACCTATAAACTTCCACAGCACACTTAAATTGTGTTGATCAAAAAAAAAAATGTAAAAAAAATAAAAAGAATATACTTTGCTTTGAACTTTTTTTGAAAACAATTTAATTAATGATCTTTAAAAATTTTGACAGCACACCTAAGATCATCTCTTGGCACACCAGTTAAAAATCACTACTGTAATGAAATACCAATGGTTAATGTTTCAAAATAGAGTTCTGTTATAAATACAGAATGCTGTTTAATTCTTATAGCAACTGAGCCAGATAAGCATTATCATTCCACATTTGTAGATAAGAAAATGGAATCTGCTTCATTAAGGTTGCCAAATAGTCAGATGCTGGAACTGGAAAACAAACCCTGCTCACTCTGGAGTGTTTTACTTTTTCTTTTTGGTCACGTTATGTAGTCTTTCTGCCTGAGATCTAGGACTTAGCATTCAAGAAACAGTGCCGAGGGCCATTGCTGTAACTCTCCCACTGACTATTATCGGTACTCACTGGTTTGTGTCATGCAGGTAGACTCTGCATTAGTAAAAACAGCCTTGTGTGTCATCAGGAACTTTGTCCCATGTGTGTCTGTCTGTACAGTAGACCTAGACTCAGGGCCAGGCACCACCCACAGAGAAAGTGGTTCCTGGCATTTCTCTCCATTAACTACCAGTGTGGCCCCCACAGGCCAGAGGGAAGCCCCCCCAATACACACAGTCACATTAATATCACATGTATTATAGAGTATTACATTCATCATATAATATTCTTTTATGCCCTTGACTTTAATCCCCCCTGCTGCACCTCCCACATTTTCCACAGTCTCTGGCACATACTGGAATTTTGTGTGTGTGTGTGTGTGTGTGTGTGTGTGTGTGTATACATATATATATGTTTGGGTAGATAAAAGGTTCTTCTACAAGCCCTAATCACTCTTTGAAACCAAACTGAAAAGACCTAAATTATGCTTTTGTGAACTCTGAAAACAATTTTTCCACAACCCAGACATTTATGGTAGTTTGGAAACTATAAACCTATCAAGAAGAAATGCAATGATCACTTTTAATTTGGAAAATCCACTCTGTAAAGTAAGATTAACAGGACACAAACTGAAAGTCTTTGCCATTGGGACCATTTTTCAACCAAATCATCAGAGTTCAGAAAAGCATTATTTATTAATCCAGAAGCATCTATCAATTGAATAAGAAATACCATCTTGGCCAAGAGTGACATATCCAGGGAGGACTAACACTCTCCTGGTAAATATGCAGACAGCACAGCCTTCCTGCAGCTATCTGCTCTGTGAAGGCTGCCCCTTCTCTCTCTCTCTCTCTCTCTCTCTCTCTCTCTCTCTCTCTCGGAAGCCCTTCCCTCCCTATCACATTGGGGGTTATAGCCAAGATGGTCATGTGTGTAGCAGGCAGGGCAGGATCTTCTGAAGCCAACTGGGCCTGTGGGCAGCCAGGTGGGTCCCTGGGGCCTACACAGGGTTCCTGGTCCCCTCCTGGGGGTGCCCAGTCTCCTGCATGCAGCTGGGCCTGTGGCCTTGGCCCTGCACTGCATATCTGCAGCCCACCTTGCCAGTCCCGCCACCACTCCCTTCCCTGGTGGCAGCACTTGGTGGCGGCTGCTCCTGCCCACTCCCACTGGATGCCAGATCCTTCCAGACCTTCTGGACAAGGCAGGCCCAAGCAGGAGGATGTGGTGGCCCCAGGAGCCCTGCTGGGCTTCCCCACTCTTGAGCTGTAGTACCCATGTATAATGTGCATTCTTCTATTTCTTTCTTTCTTTTCTTTTTTTTTTTTTTGAGACAGAATCTCATTTTGTCACTCTCAGTTGAGTGACATGGCATCACAGATCATAGCAACTTAAAACTCTTGGGCTCAAGAGATTCTCTTGCCTCAGTCTCCCAAGTAGCTGAGACTATAGGCGCCTGCTAAAATGCCTGGCTATTTTTTTTTTTTTTTTATTGTTGGGGATTCATTGAGGGTACAATAAGCCAGGTTACACTGATGCCTGGCTATTTTTTTAGAGACAGGGTCTCGCTCTTGCCCAGGCTGGTCTCCAACCTGTGAGCTCAGGGCAATCCACCCACTTTGGCCTCCTAGAGTGCTAGGATTACAGGCGTGAGCCACCCGCATTCTTATTTATTCCTCCAATATTTGGGAAAAAAAATGTGCCCATTACACACAGCAAAATATATATATTTTACACACACACACTTTGTATTGCAATTTTCTATTTACTTGTTATTTTCCTTGGATAGAGTGTCAACTCTTTAAGGGCAGCTCTCTTTATGAATTTCTGTAACCCCAGCACCATGGGAAGTGCTACTATATAGTCAGTGTTTAATAAGCGAATTGATGAAGTAACAAAAGTGAAGTGTGAAGTTCCTTTGACCATTCCATCTATCAGGCCAGGAGTATGGAGCAGTGGAGAGGCTGGGCACTTGTGCGTAATTACTGTGCACCAGCTCACAAAACCAAATTTTGTTCTGGCTTCTCCTACCCCTCACCTCCTAGTTCCCCAGCACCTTTGAAAGGACAAACAAATCATTAGAAAGACAAGTGACACTCATATCTCGAGATAAATAAAAATTTTGAAAGTGCTTTAAAGGAGACCCTCCCCCCTTTACCATTTCCTTTCCTTTAAGGGACAAGAGTAAATTGACTGCCAAGGAAGAGCCTTGGGTTCACAAGTTCTTTATCGCAAAGGCACAGAAACTGGAAGCAATGTCCTCAGCAAGCTCTTTTGTCTGAGGTGACAGAACGGGGATTCTGCACTCAAACAGCTCTTCAGAGGAAAACATAAACACTCCAAAATGTAAACTTCGAAGGGCTGCATTCACATTAATGAAGGACGGAAGTGTCGCTGTTCCCAAGACAGGGTGGCTATTGTGGGACACTGCCCTTCTTAAGCACTTCTGGTGACCAGCCTCCTGTATGAGCAGTGCAGACAATACCCCTGCTTCCTGGCTGTGGTCCACGTCCAGAGAGGCCAGCAAGAGGGAAAAATGCCCACACATGTTCTTTACCAATGCAAACCTCTGTCTTTAGAAGTGATAGCTACAAAGTAAGAATGACAACTGACTGTTGATCTTGCTGAAGTGAGGAAACCCTGGGATAGAAGGCCACAGCTTCCAATTTACACAATTGTGGGACAGATACTTCCAAAAGTGCTGGGCTGACTACACACATGCAGTGGAATTTGTAACATGTTTATTTGAGACTTTTACAACCAGGTGTTGATAATTACACAGGTAATTGTTCAACCTCTTTATTTTTTATATCAAGAAGCTGAGACCCAGAGAGTTTCAATGACTCATCAGTAGTTACATAGTTAGTTAGAGACATGGCCAGGAAGAGCACTTGGATCTTCAAGCGAATAGTCTAACATCCTTCCATTCAGTCACGCAGCCATTATTTAATACCAGTATACCTTACCTTGGAATGTATTTTAAATTCAAAATTATTTGCCATTAGATTACATGCAAATAAATCTAGGCTTCCAAGTTTTATTATAAGTCTACTTTAAAAAAAATAGCAAAGCCTTAGAATGTTTTCAAAAATATATTTTAACATACTTTCCAACTGAAAGTATTTTGTGTCAGAATCAAGGGAGGTAGCAACTGTTGGCCACACAGTTATTATCTTAGGGAAATCTCCCTTCATGCTTAGCACATACATGCAGTTATAAAAATTGCAACTTAAAAAAATTTTTTTCAATCAGATAACACATGTGAAAAAGTATCTTTTGGCACCCTGGATAGTGACAACATACCAAATGTGGGCAATTCATGAGGGGAGCTTTTGCTGTTTAGACCGTAGAAGATTTGATTTGGGAATCTAAAAATCAAATTATAAAATGCTACATAATAAACTTGCTTATCAAAATTTAGCTTTCGTTTTTATTCTGGAAATTATAAACACTGAATTTAAGAATGGATACAAATAGAAATGGCCAGTTGCATATTATTATAATTTAAATTGATGCATTCAAGATTTGCTCATTCATGCTTTAATTAGGTATTTATTCACTTCATTGTGTTGGATTCTGTGCTGGGAATAAGGATTCGGTGGTGAATAAGATGATCTCTACTTTCAAGAAGTTGACAGTACAGTAAACTTGAGAACCGTAACAAAAGATGGATTATAATGCTCCTTGGAGTGTATAATAAGGGACTGAGGAGAACACTTCCAAAAGACACGGAGCAACAGATGCTGACAAAGATGTGAAGAAAGGGAAACCCTTGTGTGCCATTGGTAGGCATGTAAATACTGTAGAGAGCAGTATGGAGGCTGCTCAAAAAGCTAAAAATAGAAGTACCATATGATTCGGCAAATCCACTCCTGGGTATATATCCAAAAGAAAGGAAATCTGTATATCGAAGCAATATCTGCACTGCCATGTTTATTGCAGCACAATTAACAATAGCCAAAACATAGAATCAACCTAAGTGCCCATCAGTGGGCGAGTGGATAAAGAAAATGTTGCCTGTACACGCAGCGGAATATTATCAGCTATCTGGTCAGTTATAGCAATGTGGACAGAACCAGGGGTTATTATGTTAAGTGAAATAAGACAGGTGCAGAAAGACACATTCTCATTCATATATGGGAACTGAAGAAATAGGTCTCAAGAAAATAGAGAGCAGATGGGTGGTTACCAGAAGCCAGGAAGGGTAGGAGGGAGAGGGAGATGAAGACAGGTTGATTAATGGATATAAATACATAGTTTACTAGAAGAAATAGACCTAGGTGTTTGATAGATCAGTAGGGCGACTAGAGTTTACAATAATCTATTGTGTATTTCAAAATTAGAACTAGCATACAGAAAAGACAAATATTTAAGGTGATGGATATCCCAATTACAATGTTTCGAAATGTACATGTTATATAAATGCATTAAGTTATCACACGTAGTCCCAAAATGTGCATATCTATTATGCGTTAATAAAAAAGATATAATTAAATTGAAAACAAAGATGTGAAGGATGAATAGGAATTCAATAGGGGAGGAGAGGAAGCAGACAGAAGAAAGGGGGAAGAAAGGAAAAGTAAAAAATGTGTTTCCTTCCTTTTTTAGTCAATAGCCCTTCTGCAACCTCCCTATGGACAATGGCCCAATTGTCCTTCACCTGCTGAAGCTAGCACAGAGCTGTCCCCTCTAAGCACTCTTCCGCTCTCTCAGGGAGAGGGGCTCACACTCACCACCCCACACACTTCTCCCTGTGCTTGCAGCTCAGTTAATTTATTTTATTTTATTTTTTATTAAATCATGAACACATAGATCACGTATATATTAATGCATTTATGGGGTACAATGTGCTGATTTCGTATAGAATTAGGAATGCTTACATCACCCTGGTTAATATATACCTCATCTCATTTACTTAATTAGTGTGTTAAGACATTTATACTCTGTACTAACAGATCCGACATGCACCCTTGCATTATGCACCATAAGTGTGAGCTCGGTTAATTTCATTTCCCGTGGCCTCTGAAAGAGCCATTACATTCTTTCTTCTTTTCCTCTTCCTTGTCCTCCTCTTCCTTTTTCCTACTCTTATGATACAAATAACTGGGTAAAATATTAAAGTAATGAGCAATTCAAACTGCATACAAGAAAAAGTGAGAGTCTTTTTCCATCCACCACCTCTTACACTTTCTCTGAAGTAATCCTTTCTCTTTCCGTTTTAAAAAATATTTAAAATATTAAAACTGAAAACATATAAATAACTACTTATAATACATGTAAAAGAATATATATAATGTAAATGCACGATAATGAAGCCTATCAATAAAATTAAATTAACACCCATGAAACCCAGCACCCAAACCAAGAAATAGAATTCTGATCCCAACTCTCTCCCCCATAACTCTGACGCAATCGTAATTCTGAGTTTTGGATCTATTTCTCTCTTGCTTTTCTACATTGATATAAATTTATATAGACTATGGTTTTTAAGTTTTCATTGTTTCTGAGATTTATAAATTGTATTCAATTCAATCCTGTCTTCTGCTACTTGGTTTTATCATTCAACATTATATTTCTAAGATTTATGCATGTTGAGGTATGTGGTTGTAGCTTATTCAACTTCACTGCTATATAGTACTCCACCATGGGACTATATCATAATGTATTTATTTGTTTCCCTTTCAAATAGAATTTGTTCCCTCCTACCCCTATGCACCTGTCTATCTATTTATTGATCTACCTATTTGTCCTTACAAACAAGGCTGCTGTGAACATTCTCACACACTTCTTCTGGAGTATATATTTTCTCCAGAGTATAAATACATTTTCTATAAGGCATGTACTTAATACTAAAACTGGGTCATGAACTACATTTTTAGTCAGCTTTATAAAAACGATGCTAACATATTTTCAAAAAAATATTATTATTATTATTTTTTAAGCAGCGTCTCACTCTGTCACCCTGGGCAGAGTGCCATTATGTCATAGCTCACAACAACCTCAACCCTGGCTCAAGAGATTCTCTTGAGTCAGCCTGCCAAGTAGCTGGAACTACAGGTGCCCACTGCCTGGCCAATTTTTCTATTTTTAGTAGAGACAAGGGTCTCATTCTTGCTTAGGCTGCCCTCAAGGGATCTACTGACCTTTGCCTCACAGAGTGCTCGGGGGTACAGGCATGTACCCCTTTTTCTTTTTTTTTAGAGACAGAGTCTCACTTTATCACCCTCGGTAGAGTGCTGTGGCGTCACAGCTCACAGTAACCTCCAAATCCTGGGCTTAGGCAATTCTCTTGCTCCAGCCTCCCGAGTAGCTGGGACTATAGGTGCACGCCACAAGGCCCAGCTAATTTTTGTTGCAATTTGGCTGGGGCTGGGTTTGAACCCTCCACCCTGGGTATATGGGGCTGGCGCCCTACTCACTGTGCCACAGGTGCTGCCTGACATTATATTTTTAAAAGCTAGATGTTTTAGAAAAACACCCAAGTTTTCAAGAAATGATAAGATGCCTAGGATTTGCTCCAGAATATTTGAGGCAGACGGGCAGTGAGGAAAGGGATAGAAGAAACACAATTGGTCATGAGTTGATAACATATTTAAGAAAAATGTTTTATGGAATATTTCTCTTTTTTTTTAATTTTTTTATGATTTTGAGACAGAGTCTCACTATGTCACCCTTGAGTGCTATTGCATCACAGCTCACAGCAACCTCCAACTCTGGGGCTTAAGAGATTCTCTTGCCTCAGCCTCCCAGTAGCTGGGACTACAGGTGCCCACCACAACGCCCGACTATTTTTCTTGTTGTTGTTGTTATTGTTGTTTAGCAGACCCTGGCTGGGTTTCAACCCACCAGCCCTGGTGCATGTGGCCAGTGCCATAACCACTGAGCTATGGGCGTCAAGCCAGAATATTTTAAATTTCTACAGAAACAGATAGAATAATGGCATCAGTCTCTATGTGTCCACCACAGAGCTTTCAAAAATTATCAACTTGTGGCCAGCGGTGTCTCATCTCTTCCTTTCCGCCCTGTTTTGATAAATAGCACTCTTTTCTCTATCTTGCCTTTTTTTCCTCAACAATATACATCCCAGAGATCACTTCACAGCTTGTTTGCAGAACATTCTATTTCATTTTAGAGCTGCAGGATGCTCAGTCACTGTGGTATGAATTTACCACAGCTTACTTAGCCAGTCCATTGCTGGTGTACATTTGTACTATTTCTTTCTTTCTTTTTTTTTTTTGTAGAGACAGAGTCTCACTTTATGGCCCTCAGAAGAGTGCCGTGGCCTCACACAGCTCACAGCAACCTCCAACTCCTGGGCTTAAGCGATTCTCTTGCCTCAGCCTCCCAAGTAGCTGGGACTACAGGCGCCCACCACAACGCCCGGCTATTTTTTTTGTTGTTGTTGCAGTTTGGCCGGGGCTGGGTTTGAACCCACCACCCTCGGCATATGGGGCTGGCGCCCTGCTCACTGAGCCACAGGCGCCGCCCCTCTTTTTGTTTTTTACTATTACAAATATAGCCTACAAATGATAGTCACAGACAGCATCAATCCTGTATCTAGCATGCACCCGTGCTGTGCCTTTTACACGTATCATCCTGTTTAATTCTTACAGCAATCTTTGAGAGGAGGTCATTACCCCCCCTTTACAGATGAGGAAACTGAGGTTTGGGGAGGTTAAATAACATGCCCAGGGGCAAGCAGCTTGAAGGAGCTGCCATCACGACTGTGTTCCTCGGCTCTCAGCCTATTCCCTCTGATTCAGGCTCATACAGACCACACCAAGGGCCTCCCTCTTCCCTCTCAGAAGCCTCATTGGCACCAGGCTTATATTTTTTGCACACTCAATAAGACCCTTACAACCCCGGCAGGGAGGAGATTTGTTAAACAGATGCAGGAGGTTTGGAAAACTGCCCAGGGTGTCCCCCACTGACAGCAAAAGAATCCTGCAGGACAAAGCGGAGATCCTGCCTCATCTGCATTCTCTCTGGGTCTCCTGGGATTGCCTTTCCATGCCTCAAGCTAATGTGTTTACCCAGAAGCATTTGTTTTGGGAGGAAGGGAGAAAATTAAGATGAAAAGTTCTGAGAAAACCTTTCCCTTCTACAGTCAGGGCACACCCAGGGTCTTAAGGCACTGCCTTCTCTCCTTCCTGTCTCTGTCCTAAAATGCCCTGATTCCCCACCAGTCAGCCTGGGACAGGAGGGTGAGTTGGAGGGGTACGTGTGGCAGGTAGTAGGGGTGATTGGAAGCTCTTCCTTTGCCCTCTAGCCTCGTCTGAGAACATGGGTGGAATCAACATATCAGCCATGGGGTCCTGCCAGAATCCTGATGGTCACAGGGAGTTAAAAGTGGCAGATCCGGCTGGTGCCTGTGGCTCAAGGAGTAGGGCACCGGTCCCATATGCTGGAGGTGGCAGGTTCAAACCCAGCCCCGGCCAAAAACCACAAAAAAAAAAAAGTGGCAGATCCTGGATACAAGTCCCAGAAGCCAAGGCAGAACCTGTCCAGGACCCAGGACTAGGGAGCAGGGGCCGCTCTGAGGCTGCTTCTCTATCTTTAAACCAGTGCTATGGGCTACAGCGCCAGGGGAGAAAGCCATATGTCTGGGCTAGATGATGCAGCTTAGGGGTAAGCTGGGCAGGGATGAGAAAGGGGAAGGCTACGGATTTCAGTAGGATATGATTGGCCTTAAAAATGGGTCAAGGTGATGTTCTACTTTGGAAGCAAAAAAAAAGAAGTAATAGCTAATATTTGTCAAGTGTTCAGGCTAATGAATTTACCGACACCATTTCAGTTAATCCTTAGACACAATTCCTATTTTACAGATATGAGAATTGAGGCTCTTCAAGAGATTTTCCCCAAAGAATGGAGTCCTCATCCAAACTCAGATCTGCTGATAACGAAGTCTGGGTATGTAACAATTTTCAGGAACTATTTACTTAACATCTCTATGCACTAAACATGCACTATTATGAGGATAAAATAATGAGTAAGAAAGACACTGTTCTTGCCTTCATGAAGCTCATCTTCATGTCGGGGAAAATAACCAAGCAAATAAGTAAACAGCATGATTACAGACTGTGATAAATGCTATGGATCCCATATAATATTGAGATTGTTCTAAATGAAGTCTTTTTTTAAGTAGTTAGTAATCAATGGAAGGGAAGGAGTCCTAGGTAGACTCTCTTTACATTGAGTCATCTATATAATGTACAGTATTAATATTTGAAGGGACTTCCTTTACACTTTGTTATTTTATTCAATCTGAGCTGCTCCCAAATTGAGGCAAAACTACAGGGTCATTATTATTTTTATTTTGATATTCTAAATTCAATATCTCCAAAAGCCAAAGGTAGGTATAAAAAGAAACATCCAGTTCAAATGATCCAGGGTTATGTGATCTATCCCAATGAAATGCTTAGTGAGCTATTCCCAGGGAAACTAAAATTATGCCCTCAGAGGAATAGCTGGAGAAACTATGGAAGGTTTGTCAAGAGGAAAGGATGGCTTTCTCCCACAGAACATAACCATATTTCCTCTATGCTTTGGAGCTGTGAGAAAATCTCCCATGGAAGAAGACTGGGTATAAATTCAACCCGTAATTTGAAAGACAAGTATATCAGATGAAAAGAGATCTAAGCGGTATTATTATATTCTACCATGATCATTGTTCTTCCATGTAGTTATAAGATTTCAATCTGAGCTATCATTTTTTTTTTAATGTGTGCAAATACCTAGAAGGAAGGGAGGCCGGAGATGTCAGCATTCCCATCATTTCCTAAATAGCGTTTGAATTGAAAATACCTGCCCTCTACCTGTCTGACTGGGACATCCTGGATTCTAGCTAGATTAGCATCTCTAAACTGCTTTGATTTTCCAGAGATAGGCCTTATGTAAACATAACATATTATTATTGTTATCACGGCATCATTATGTTATTGTAATCATGTGGATTCTCCCATAAAGATACATGGGATGGGATCCCGGTCCAGACCATCATTTGTCTAAGCTTTGAGCTTAGATGAAAGGCACATACACGTTGTCTTGTGTTGTTACCATCATTACTGTGATCACTGATGCATTGGGCATTATGGAAGAATGAACCAATTTTAAATTCATCTCAACATCTCTTCAATTTTTGAAAATGTTTCCTGTGTGACTGTAACCATGTCCTCTTTCACATTTGTGTGAAGGCCTTGGGAAAGATAGATAGCACTTTGGCTATTATTGGGGGCAAAAAGCAGACAGGCAGGCTTGGCACCCATGCTTAGTGGTTAGAATGCCAGCCATATACACCTGGGGTGGTGGGTTCAAACCCAGCCTGGGCCTGGTAAATAACAATGACAACTGGGTGGCACCTGTAGCTCAGTGAGTAGGGCGCTGGCCCCATATACCGAGGGTGGTGGGTTCAAATCCAGCACCGGTCAAACTGCAACAAAAAAATAGCCAGGCATTGTGGCAGGCGCCTGTAGTCCCAGCTACTCGGGAGGCTGAGGCAGGAGAATCGCCTAGGCCCAGTAGCTGGAGGTTGCTGTGAGCTGTTACGGCACGGCACCCTACCAAGGGCAACAAAGTGAGACTCTGTCTCTAAAAAAAAATAAAAAAACAATGACAACTACAACAAAATAGCCGGGAGTTTTGGTGGGCTCCTGTAGTCCCAGCTACTTGGGAGGCTGAGGCAAGAGAATCACTTAAGCCCAAGAGTTTGAGGTTGCTGTGAGCTGTGACACCACAGCACTCTACCCAGGGTGACATAGTGAGACTCTGTCTCAAAAAGAAAAAAAAATAGTGTACACAGCTATGATTTAACAATAAAAATAAAAAAGTAAATATTAAGGTGCAAAAAAGGAAATGTAATGGATTCACATTTTAATATATTAATGTGTTTTTGAAAAAAAGAAACAACATACATGATGGTTTGTTTCAGTAAGGAATAAAATATTTGCTATTTTAAGCCTTAAAAAAAAAAAAAAGCAGCCAGGCAGGAGCTCCTAAAATTCTAATCCCAATTTTCCTGGAGCTTGATAGAGGTTATAGGGCCTCAGGCCCGTGGACAACCATACCTGGGTAAGTCATTCTGGTTAAAGCCAACTTTGAGGGATATTTCCTACCCATTGGGAGCCATAAATCACTATTCTCAAAAAGATTATGATGGAATCCATCTGAAAAAGAGGAAAGAAGAAGAAGATTTAGAGCCAAATAGCACACCAGAGAATAATTTTATGAGATTAAAGTAGTTGATGCATCACTAAATATACCAGCTGGTCAAGTTGTACAGGTTATTTTAGGAGGGCATTCATAAATCCAAAGATTTATGTTATCGATGATGAAAATGTTATTTTGGAGTTCGTGAGTTTGGGACCTGCCTTATTTCATCTTGCTGCATTCTGACAACGTCATACTCAAAGGTCAGTTTCATACCATTGTATCGGTTTTCTCCCCAGTGAATTCTGGTATTATTAATCTTTTCTCAACTGCATTTACAGATGTGGCCATAATTATTCCCATTAAAGCTTCACACTCAAGGTTTGCATTTTTCTTTCATGTCCTCTACTAACACTCCGATATTTTATACGACCAGAGAATCTGAAAACTGCATAATTTATCTACTTCCCAGGGCTTATTTGTCGTTCTTTGCAAGGCTGAAAATCGTCACATTTAAATGAAGGAAAAGCCTCCCGATGGGTGTGCCAGCTATTTACTGAGAGTTGTTTTTTTTTTAATCTGTTCAAGCTTCAGACTAATATGTTTCTGCATGGTTTATCAAACACGTTCGTAATAACAGAATTATTGTCACTCCCATACCACTTGAAGATCGTGTCTTGAGCTGGTATTTCACAAGGTACTGAGACTGTCAAATCAGAGAAAGTATTTTGAACTTGTCTGATAAGGGATTTTCACCTGGCTCTGTGTGTGGAAAGGCAAGGCTAACAGGGTGCCCCAGGGGGTCGGGGTGGCTAACTGCTGTATAGACCTTGACATTGGATGCAAAATCTAACCAGAAAGTGACTGTGACTTGAACGGCTATTGCTCACAGAATTTGTGGGAGCATTTCATGTGCAGCTACAGGTTGCCACTGGTCTGGCCACAGTTTTGTGTGGCTGAGTGCTTAGGCCAGCACTTTATTATCAGAACAGAACAAATCCAGGCTAATGTGCGTGGTATAAAGAATCCCAGGGAGCCTCCGCGCCTCATTCTCCAGCCATTCTTTCCAGTTTTTCTGCTGTTGCACTCCGGATAATTGCAGTTTAATTGGGTGACATGAAATGAAAACTGTGTCCACATTATCCAGGATTATCTCTTTCTCCTGAAGCCTGCCACCCGTTGAAAGGAGCCCATTTATCAGACCAAAGAGTCGCGCTTGGTTGCTTTTACAAGCAGGGAAGAGTGTGAGAACGGGCTGGGAGAGGGAGAAAGGGAGCTGACAGCTAAGAAAAATTATTTCAGTTGTTTATCATGAGGAAAGCTTATCTGATTCTTTGCAGAGTGATACGGAGGCCGCATGTCGAGCCCTGAGTAATGAACATGGCCCGAGTTCGCTTCCTGCCCCGGCTGGGCCCGCCACTGCCTCTTTTGTGTGGGCACAGATCAACTTTAAAAGCTTCTTTCAGGCAGCATGAATGCACTTCATTTTACCAAAAAGAACTTTGTATTGATAGCTAGAAAAAAGGAAGGTTGTTTAAAAAGGAAGGGTAGACAATCGGGACAAAATGAGGGGCTTTCAGTTCCTATTATGAGCATGTCTCCTCATTCTTTTCATCTGTTTATACATTCCCTGCACAATAATGTCTCTTTGCAGTAATATGTTTCCCTTTTCACACTATTCATATTGAAAAAGCCCTCACATCACGACCACGGTCATAAATACCATAGAAATGTGGGTATAATGTCAATTTGCATTCTGTGAGAAGATCAAGGTAAACTAAGGGCCAAAATATATATATTCTGCTAATGCTCATTCATCACTCTCCAGATCCAGGTAAAAGAAGGACCTTGTCACTGCACAACAAACCCCTTCTATTGCTATTGCGTCTGTGCGAACACTTTAGCCTAATGCACCAATTATTAAGTAGAAAGAGTAGTCTTTGAAATTGTCTATTGCAGTCGAATCCCAACTGCACAAGGTCTGGGCAGGAGGCGTTTCTATTCAGAAGGAAATAGAAGGCTTTAGTTCAGTAAGCAGTGTGGTTGAAGGTTACAGAGGATATTGTGTGCTTTTTTAAAATAAAAGTTTTCCAGTGGGGGGGAGGGTGGAGCAAGATGGCAGCCGAGTAACAGCTTCCTTGCATCTGGGCACCGTGAGTCTGGGGATATAGGACTCCAGGCATCTCTGGCTGGTGGGATCTGCCTATCATCACCCCTGAGAGGATACAGGGAGTCAGCGAGAGACTTCTGGACCCCAAGAGGAGGACTAAAACAGTGGAAAACCGGCAAGTGGTCGCGTGTGTTCAATCCGCCTAAACCCGCCCGCAACTGTAAGTTCAGTAGCAGCGAGACTGCAAACCAGAAAGGCCTTACCTGTGAACTGTTTTGGTGTCTTTGGACTTGGCACTCAGCTGAACTGCCTTGGGGAGAGCCTGAGCGGGAGTGCGGAGAACTCTGGCCTTTGTCTAGGGCCCCAGTCTGAGCCGCTGAGCCAGACGGAGCTAATAGAGTTTGGCTCTGGGTCACAGGCAGACATTGTGAGCGATCTGCCCTGGCAAGCTCCGCCCTCAGGGTCGCAGAGCTGGAATTGGGTGGGAGCTGGTAACCCAGCGACCAAGTAGCCTAAGGGCGGGGTCTGAGCCGCCTTGCAGCCCTAACCCTCGGGGGCAGAGGGAGACCAGTTTTGACACACAGGGTAAGTGGATAGCCACTTCAGCAGTGATTCCAGCAACAAGCACTTCCCTGAGAAAGCTTCTGCTCAGTAAGTGAACAAGTTCAAAGTGCCTTTTAAGTGGGCTGAAGAGAGATTTAGGGCATCTACCTGCTGGGGTTCGAGAAACTAGCAGCCTCCAGTCGTATCAGAACTGTGATTAACATCTCATACCCCAGAAGACCACGTGTTGCCCAGACAATATTCAATTCCATATACATACTGCTTTGTTTTTGGTTGCGTGTGTGTTTTTTTTTGTTTGTTTGTTTGGTTTTTTTTCTGGTTTGGTTTTTTTTTGTTTATTTTGACGTTCTAGATTGTTGTTTTGTTTTTTAAGTTCAACCTTTTCCATACAGATCCTTTTTCTTTCTCAATTTTTCTAGTTTAATTATAATTTCCCATTGCTGCCTATTTCAATAATCAGAACTTCATTTTTGTTAGTGTTTCTACCACTATTATTTGGTTTTTCCAGCCAATTTTATCCCGTAAAGCTTTCTGTTTGCTTGTTTTGGTTTGATTTATAGCATTTTTGTCTTTCCTCTCTACTTGGTGGAGGTGGGGTACTGTGTCTGATCAGGTTAGCAAAGAGCTGCTGACCTCAAGTGAACCACCCCACTTGGCACTCCCAGAAGGTGTTTTTTTTTTTTTTTAAGGTTGTATCAAAGTACCCTACTGTACACCTATATTGCTCTGTCTCCCTCTTTCTGTACCTCTCTTCTTTTTGTCAATATTCCTTTCACCCAACCACTCTCCTTTCTCTATTTTTCCTTTTTTTCATTTTTTTTTTTTTTCTTATCACTCGGTCCTCATTTCTTTCATCGCTTTTTTGCTCTTAAATCTTCTCACCCTCCTGGTCCTGTAACCCTTAGTCCACAGGCACAAGAACTTAAAGAGCAAGAGGAATTGAAAGGAAAATTAGGGCAAGGAAACAGATAAAAGAAATCACCCATGAGGAAGAATCAACAGAAAACTCCAGGCAACATGAAGAACCAGTCCAGAACTACCCCGCCAAGGGACCATGAGGTAGCTACTGCAGAGGATTCCACCTATACAGAAATGTTAGGAATGACAGAAAGGGAATTTAGAATACACATGTTGAAAACAATGAAGGAAATGATGGAAACAATGAAGGAAACTGTTAATAAAGTGGAAAATAACCAAAAGGAAATTCAAAAACAGAATCAAATAAGAGATGAACGATATGAAGAATATAAAAAGGATATAGCAGAGCTGAAGGAAATGAAACAGTCAATCAGGGAACTTAAAGATGCAATGGAAAGTATCAGCAACAGGTTAGACCATGCAGAAGAAAGAATTTCAGAGGTAGAAGACAAAGTTTTTGAGATAACTCAGATAGTAAAAGAGGCAGAAAAGAATAGAGAGAAAGCAGAACGTTCACTGTCAGAATTATGGGACTTTATGAAGCGTTCCAACATACGAGTTATAGGAATTCCAGAAGGGGAAGAAGAATGCCCCAGAGGAATGGAAGCCATACTAGAGAATATTATAAAAGAAAATTTCCCAAATATCACCAAAGATTCTGACACACTGCTTTCAGAGGGATATCGGACCCCAGGTCGCCTCAACTCTAACCGAGCTTCTCCAAGACATATTGTGATGAACCTCTCCAAAGTCAAGACCAAAGAAAAGATTCTGCAAGCTGCCAGGAGTAAGCGCCAGTTGACCTACAGGGGCAAATCCATCAGATTGACCTCAGACTTCTCTAATGAAACTTTCCAAGCAAGAAGACAATGGTCATCTACCTTTAATCTACTTAAACAGAACAATTTTCAGCCCAGAATTCTGTACCCTGCTAAGCTAAGCTTCAAAATTGACGGAGAAATCAAATCATTTACGGATATACAAACATTGAGGAAATTCGCCACAACAAGACCAGCTCTACAGGAAATACTTCAACCTGTTCTGCACACTGACCACCACAATGGATCAGCAGCAAAGTAAGAACTCAGAAATTAAAGGACAGAACCTAACCTCCACACTGATGCAAAAGATAAAACTAAGCAATGGACTCTCACAAAATAAGACGAATAGAATACTACCACACTTGTCAATTATCTCAATAAATGTTAATGGCTTGAATTCCCCACTGAAGAGACATAGATTGGTTGACTGGATTAAAAAACACAAGCCATCCATTTGCTGTCTGCAAGAAACACACCTGGCTTCAAAAGACAAATTAAAGCTCCGAGTCAAGGGTTGGAAGACAATTTTTCAGGCAAATGGAATTCAGAAGAAAAGAGGAGTTGCAATCTTATTTTCAGACACATGTGGATTTAAAGCAACTAAAGTCAAAAAAGACAAAGATGGTCACTTTATATTGGTCAAGGGAAAAATACAACAAGAAGACGTTTCAATTCTAAATATTTATGCACCCAATTTAAATGCTCCCAGATTCTTGAAGCAGACCTTACTCAGTCTGAGCAATATGATATCTGATAATACCATCATAACAGGGGACTTTAACACTCCTCTTACAGAGCTGGACAGATCCTCTAAACAGAAATTAAACAAGGATATAAGAGACTTAAATGAGACTCTAGAACAACTGTGCTTGATAGACGTATATAGAACACTCCACCCCAAAGATAAAGAATATACATTCTTCTCATCACCCCATGGAACATTCTCCAAAATTGATCATATCCTGGGACACAAAACAAATATCAACAGAATCAAAAGAATTGAAATTTTACCTTGTATCTTCTCAGACCATAAGGCACTAAAAGTGGAACTCAACTCTAACAAAAATGCTCGACCCCACCCAAAGGCATGGAAATTAAACAATCTTCTGTTGAATAACAGATGGGTGAAGGAAGAAATAAAACAGGAAATCATTAACTTCCTTGAGCATAACAACAATGAAGACACAAGCTACCAAAACATGTGGGATACTGCAAAAGCAGTTTTGAGAGGAAAATTCATCGCTTTAGATGCCTACATTCGAAAAACTGAAAGAGAGCACATCAACAATCTCACAAGAGATCTTATGGAATTGGAAAAAGAAGAACAATCTAAGTCTAAACTCAGTAGAAGAAAAGAAATCTCCAAAATCAAATCAGAGATCAATGAAATTGAAAACAAAAGAATCATTCAGAAAATTAATGAAACAAGGAGTTGGTTTTTTGAAAAAATAAATAAAATAGATAAACCATTGGCCAGACTAACGAGGAATAGAAAAGTAAAATCTCTAGTAACCTCAATCAGAAATGATAAAGGGGAAATAACAACTGATCCCACAGAGATACAAGAGATCATCTCTAAATACTACCAGAAACTCTATGCCCAGAAATTTGACAATGTGAAGGAAATGGATCAATATTTGGAATCACACCCTCTCCCTAGACTCAGCCAGGAAGAAATAGAGCTCCTGAACAGACCAATTTCAAGCACTGAGATCAAAGAAACAATAAAAAAGCTTCCAACCAAAAAATGCCCTGGTCCAGATGGCTTCACTCCAGAATTCTATCAAACCTTCAAGGAAGAGCTTATTCCTGTACTGCAGAAATTATTCCAAAAAATTGAGGAAGAAGGAATCTTCCCCAACACATTCTATGAAGCAAACATCACCCTGATACCAAAACCAGGAAAAGACCCAAACAAAAAGGAGAATTTCAGACCAATCTCACTCATGAACATAGACGCAAAAATTCTCAACAAAATCCTAGCCAATAGATTACAGCTTATCATCAAAAAAGTCATTCATCATGATCAAGTAGGCTTCATCCCAGGGATGCAAGGCTGGTTTAACATACGCAAGTCTATAAACGTTATCCACCATATTAACAGAGGCAAAAATAAAGATCACATGATCCTCTCAATAGATGCAGAAAAAGCATTTGATAAAATCCAGCATCCTTTTCTAATTAGAACACTGAAGAGTATAGGCATAGGTGGCACATTTCTAAAACTGATTGAAGCTATCTATGACAAACCCACAGCCAATATTTTACTGAATGGAGTAAAACTGAAAGCTTTTCCTCTTAGAACTGGAACCAGACAAGGTTGTCCTCTGTCACCTTTACTATTCAACATAGTGCTGGAAGTTCTAGCCAATACAATTAGGCAAGACAAGGAAATAAAGGGAATCCAAATGGGAGCAGAGGAGGTCAAACTCTCCCTCTTTGCTGACGACATGATCTTATACTTAGAGAACCCCAAAGACTCAACCACAAGACTCCTAGAAGTCATCAAAAAATACAGTAATGTTTCAGGATATAAAATCAATGTCCACAAGTCAGTAGCCTTTGTGTACACCAATAACAGTCAAGATGAGAAGCTAATTAAGGACACAACTCCCTTCACCATAGTTTCAAAGAAAATGAAATACCTAGGAATATACCTAACGAAGGAGGTGAAGGACCTCTATAAAGAAAACTATGAAATCCTCAGAAAGGAAATAGCAGAGGATATTAACAAATGGAAGAACTTACCATGCTCATGGATGGGAAGAATCAACATTGTTAAAATGTCCATACTTCCCAAAGCAATCTACCTATTCAATGCCATTCCTATCAAAATACCAACATCATACTTTCAAGATTTGGAAAAAATGATTCTGCGTTTTGTATGGAACCGGAAAAAACCCCGTATAGCTAAGGCAGTTCTCTGTAATAAAAATAAAGCTGGGGGCATCAGCATACCAGATTTTAGTCTGTACTACAAAGCCATAGTGCTCAAGACAGCATGGTACTGGCACAAAAACAGAGACATAGACACTTGGAATCGAATGGAAAACCAAGAAATGAAACTAACATCTTACAACCACCTAATCTTTGATAAACCAAACAAGAACATACCTTGGGGGAAAGACTCCCTATTCAATAAATGGTGTTGGGAGAACTGGATGTCTACATGTAAAAGACTGAAACTGGACCCACACCTTTCCCCACTCACAAAAATTGATTCAAGATGGATAAAGGACTTAAACTTAAGGCATGAAACAATAAAAACCCTCCAAGAAAGCATAGGAAAAACACTGGAAGATATTGGCCTGGGGAAAGACTTCATGAAGAAGACTGCCATGGCAATTGCAACAACAACAAAAATAAACAAATGGGACTTCATTAAACTGAAAAGCTTCTGTACTGCTAAGGAGACAATAACCAAAGCAAAGAGACAACCTACACAATGGGAAAGGATATTTGCATATTTTCAATCAGACAAAAGCTTGATAACTAGGATCTATAGAGAACTCAAAGTAATCCACATGAAAAAAGCCAACAATCCCTTATATCAATGGGCAAGAGACATGAATAGAACTTTCTCTAAAGACGACAGACGAATGGCTAACAAACACATGAAAAAATGTTCATCATCTCTATATATTAGAGAAATGCAAATCAAAACAACCCTGAGATATCATCTAACCCCAGTGAGAATGGCCCACATCACAAAATCTCAAAACTGCAGATGCTGGCGTGGATGTGGAGAGAAGGGAACACTTTTACACTGCTGGTGGGACTGCAAACTAGTACAACCTTTCTGGAAGGAAGTATGGAGAATCCTCAAAGCACTCAAGCTAGACCTCCCATTTGATCCTGCAATCCCATTACTGGGCATCTACCCAGAAGGAAAAAAATCCTTTTATCATAAGAACACTTGTACTAGACTGTTTATTGCAGCTCAATTTACAGTCGCCAAAATGTGGAAACAGCCTAAATGCCCACCAACCCAGGAATGGATTAACAAGCTGTGGTATATGTATACCATGGAATACTATTCAGCCATTAAAAAAAATGGAGACTTTACATCCTTCGTATTAACCTGGATGGACGTGGAAGATATTATTCTTAGTAAAGCATCACAAGAATGGAGAAGCATGAATCCTATGTACTCAATTTTGATATGAGGACAATTAATGACAATTATGGTTATGGGGGGGGAAACAGAAAGAGGGAAGGAGGGAGGTGGGTGGGGCCTTGGTGTGTGTCACACTTTATGGGGGCAAGACATGATTGCAAGAGGGACTTTACCTAACAATTGCAATCAGTGTAACCTGGCTTATTGTACCCTCAATGAATCCCCAACAATAAAAAAAAAAAAAAAAAAAAAAAAAAAAAAAAAAAAAAAGAAGTTTTCCAGTGGGGAAAAGCTCATTATCTGTAATGGCAACAGTGAATATGGCATCAATATCTGGGGAGACCGTGTGATTATGTCTCCTTAGTCCTCACATGTGGCACTATCCATCAAGGCCTGAGTGACAGCAGGATGTCCTGAGTGTGCCAAGTGGAAAGTTTTTCACATTGTGGAAGTAAACACTTAGTCACACATCTTAGTTTTACATGTATGTTTTGTTATCACACACATGGGTTCAGCATTCTCTGTAATGTCTGCTGTTCAGTGGATATCGACCTTCAAAAATAAGAATAGGAAGGCTGCGAGTTGATACAAAAGATCAAAATTAAATACTCTACATACTATTCATAATATATTATGAATAGACTATTAATTCTACTCCTCAGTCATGTACTGAGGTCATATAATTCTGCTATTTCTAGAATGCTAGCCTTGCCTCTCTCTTAAAGCAGATATGAAAATGTCAGTAATGTTTCCAAAGCAATGATGTTATAAGTTTTAAATATTCCCTTTGTGTTTTCCGTACTGACCAGTGAATGCGTGACTTCTGGGAAGCAGGCACTGGAGAATTGCCACAATTCCCTGGAATCTACCTTTACTGCTTTAAAACAATAATCTGCAAAATTTTTGAATGAGGGGGCATGTTTTTTTTGACTGTCAACATGGATTGTTTTCTATTACAATACATCAAAATCTGACTAACAAGAAATTTCTTGCAATACAAAAGATAACAAATAATTAAAATATTTGCTTTATCATACAACCAAGCTATATAATTCACTTTCTAAAGTGTCTAAAATGATTAGGAATTGTGGCACTTTCTTTTGCATAAAACCCTTTCCTCTTCATAAAACCCTGAGGTGAAAGGTTGTTAATATTATAAAACTGGAACCACAATTCTTCTCATTTCTGTATTAAATTGTAACTAGGTTTTTAAAAATTTATATAGAAATGTGTCAACTTCTAAAGCAGCTCTGTACAGTTTTCAACAAAATTATTTGCAAATCAACTGAGTTAAAGGGCCTTAAATGACCCTATTTAAAAAAGTGTTTTTGAACACTTCTTAGTGTCGAGATGAGCGCCATTTTCCATCTCTACTACTGTCTCTTCTGTTCTCATAGTCATGGCTCCAGCTATCGTGATTTCTATCTTCATAGAAGAAATCATCTCTGTTTCCTCTATAATGATGGTCAGACCCATGATCACTGTAACGCTGTTCCCGGCTATAATGTCTATCTGCTACATAGGGATGAGAATTCTGTCGGACTTTACGCTGTGATGATGGTGTATCTTGGCGCCACTGAGAGTTTGAAGACTGGTTAAAAGTATGGTGTGATTGAACTGATGGTGAAAATCCTGATTGATCCAGAGGTGGAGAACCAAATTTTCTACCATAGGATATCTGTCTCAAAACACTATTCATCACTGCTTGTCTCTGAAAATTTTCTGGAGAAGAGAAAGACCTCTGAATTATCAGTGATGATGGAGTCATGTCCACAGTCCTTTCATATCTGCTAGGAGATGTGGAAGTAGGACTTGAATTTCCAACATGATGCTGGGCATATGACAAACTGACATCCTGCGAGGCATGACTACTTCCTGATCTAAACTGAATTTTTTTTATTTTTTTTTTTTTATTAAATCATAACTGTATACATTGATATGATCATGGGGCATCATACACTCACTTCATAAACCATTTGACACATTTTTATCACAGTGGTTAACATAGCCTTTCCGGCGTTATCTCAGTTACTGTGCCAAAACATTTACATTCTACATTTACCAAGTTTCGCAAATACCCCTGTAAGATGCACCACAGGTGTGAAAAAAAAATAAAAAAATAAACTGAATTTTGATGGGCCTTCCAAAAAGCTTGATTCTATTAAGCAGATTCATCGCATAAGGAACAGATACTTCATGTTTGAAATTCACAAATGCAAATTGCTTTGGTTTACCATCTTTATCTTTTGGAATTTTCACTTTTATTACTGGCCCAGCCTGGTGGAAAAGCTCAAAAAGGACGGGGGCATGTTTTTTTTTCTTTTAAAAAAGGTAATAGTTTTAAAAACTATTAGTGATAATTCCGTTTCATCGCATCCCTGTCCCTTAAAGTTTAGTCAACTCCTTTGTCCCTGTGATTTATTTCCTTTTAATCTGATGAGTATAACTGAATGTGTCCCTGGGGACCTCTCTACTTTCACTATCTTTTCTTTCCATTTGAATTATTGTTTCTTCACCATTTATTTTAAATCGCATGTGATTTATTCAGAAAGAAAACGAGTCAAAAATAAAGAAATCACATAAAAGTTTTGCAACAAGATGGGAGCACAGAACTTGAAATTCCTGAAGGTCACCATATGTAGTAAACATAAATAAAATGAGAATTTGGGAGAGCCTCTTCCTGTTTTAGGAGAATTGGCTCCAGCATATATTAATGTCATCTCAATTTAAAAATTTTATTTATAATCTTGCTCTTAACAAACAGCTGCTAGCCTGAATGCTGCATTTGTAACCAAAATCCAGATTGAGAAAGTTTGGCTTTTTTTTTTTTTTTTTTAATTGTTGGGGATTCATTGAGGGTACAAAGAACCAGGTTATGCTGATTGCATTTGTTAGGTAAAGTCCCTCTTATAATAGATTATTTTTTTAAGGGATCCATTCACTTCTTTTCAAACATAGAAGAAATTATGTCTGCTTGACTCATCTTTGCTCCCCTGGCAGAAATGACAAATTACGCACACAGGCGGATAGAACCCCACGTCAGACTGATTTATAAAAGCCTATGGATGGGTGTTTCAGGATTGGAAACCTATTTGTCAAAAATAGCCATGCCTATTTATGCTGTCTTCCTCCCAAGCAGCAAGGAAGACATCGTGGATTAGGCTTACAACAAACACTGGGATGCTTTGCTTTATGTTAGATATCAAGACTCTGAAAAAGAGGTGGGTAAAAGAATCTCAAAGAGTGAGGATGTCACTCACGGTCTCACAGCACATGTATTTACCGTGTGTCGAAACAACCAAAAGAATCACATACATTCAGAGCATAGTCCTGGGTTACAGACTTCTGTACATTTACAGTTCCTGCAAGTACATGGGATAGATTTAGAAAAAGAAAAAACAGAAAAAGAAATCACAACAAAACAAAATAAAGCAAAACAGACAAACCCAGAAATTCCAGAAAACTTAAAAGGCTGAGTGAGAGGGAGAATTTGGAGTGGCTTTTAGCCAAAGACCAAGTGGTTTTTTATTTACTGTTTTCACTCAACTACCCATTCAAAGCTGAATTGGGAGTGGAATTGGATTGGAGACAGCAAAATAGTATGTGTCTCTTCATGCAACTATCACCCAAGTTTGTCACTCTAGGAAGTAACTGTAGATGGGTCCCCAGGGAAATGGACCCCCATCCAAGATGCAATCGACAATACCAAGCAGGGAAGTTTAAAAGCATGGAAAATGAAACAAAAAATCATATTCATGATAACAACTAACATTTACTAAGTACTCACTGTACTGAGAACTGTACTTGACTTCTCAACCCTAAATCATAGGTATGAGAAATTACAGAGGTGAAATATCTTGTCCAAGGTAAGAGAATGTCATGCGTTGAATTGGGTTTCCCTCAATTCACATGTTGAGGTCCTAATGCCCAATCCCTCAGAAGGTGACTTTATCTGGAAATCAGGTCATTGCAGATGTAATTACTTAACATGAGGTCACCCTAGAGTAGGGTGGGCCCTACTCCAACATGGCTGGTGTTCTTGTAAAAATGGGAAATTTGGACATAAACAGACACACACACAGAGGAGACCAGGAGAAGATGAAGACAGATCAGATGATGATTCTACAAGCCAAGAAACACTAACAATTGTCAGCAATCTTAGATTTCTGGTCTCCAGAACTGTGACACAAGACATTTCTGCTATTTGAGTGACTCAGGGGTGTGGCTGATAGTTGTATAGGTACCCTGACTTCCCAGGGGTGGGGGTGCAGTGGCAGGGGTCGCCTGGCACCTTCCCTCCCATCAGCAGAGGGAAAAGAGTGGCCCTATTGGGAAATTCTCCTATACAGAGGCTTAGATTCTAGACAGTGGCCTGCTCATAGCCCAGGTGGGAGCACTTTATATAATGGAGATCTTTCTGCCTTGCTACTAGTGGCCTCTCTTGATATTTAAGAGTTGCTTTTTGATTCAATTATCCCGCAGAGTCAGGGAAAATTGGTAATGCACAGATGATGGCAAGAGGAACAATAAGTGATGTCTGGAGGAAAGAGAACCTCCTTTCTGTCAAGCCTCAGATCTCACATGTGACCTAACGTGACACTGCCTTTTCTCAGAATCTGTTTCCACTTATTGAACTAAAGATACTCCTCTGGGGTTGGGGACACTTGAGTTCCACCCATAGACAGTAGTCGGACATATAGACACAGTTGGATCAGGGGAGGGAGAAAACGAGCCAGACTGAACAGAGGGTTCTGGACAGGTGTTGTAGCTCCCTGGGCACTGTCACTGCCAGGGACAAACCGTTGTTCATCTGAATTGGAAGAGCTGCTTCACGAAATCCTTTGGTGTGTTGGGCTGGTCAGTCCATTACAAGATCTCAGCCATCTCATCCTCCCTCATCTCAGCCAGCAGAGATTAACTGAATAAGCAGTATCTACTTAAGTGACTGCCAGGCAATTCCAGCCCTGCAAAGACCGAGAACAGCACCAGCCACTTGGTGACTCTTAAGGGGACTCTGCACCAACACCTCACGCTCATGTCGGAGAAAATAGCTGTTCTGATAATACCTTTAAAAGGCTGTGGCCAAAGCAACCCTGCTTGAGCCCCTTTCTAACTGAGGATAGCAGAGAGGAAGGAGCTGTGTGCCTTCCCCCTGGGCAAGATCATCACTGCCAGTGAGAGCAGTGGGATGCCAGCTCCACTGGCACCAGGGCCATGGTGGCCCAAGCAGGAGGTGCTGAATTCCAGCCCCAAAGCCCTGAGGTGGTGTTATTTGGTCCGAGCCCCAGCTTAGTGAAAAATGAATCTGTGGCTTCTAGAAAACACATAAAATACCTTTTGCAAAGTAGCATAAATGTTTGGAGGAAGGTGATTCCTCAGGAATGGGCTTCCTGCCTGTGCAATTCAGGGTTTGAGTGGCTCCTGCTGAGATGACTGTATTTGTACACACAGGCCAGCTGAGCACCAGCATTCAGGTTACTGCTACTTTTTAATGGGCATGATTATAAAGCAACTTGCTCCTTCAAAACTAATTCTGAAAACCTCAGTGAGGACAGTGGGAGTCTGATTCCTTCTCCCCACAAAGTCTTTGTAATTCAAAACAAAAAAGAGTTCTGGCTTCCAATACAAGCTGGCAGACTGACATAAATGTTTTCTCTCCTTGTTCTCAAAATGCTGTTGTGATGGCCACAGAGAAGAAAAAAAAGGAATAAGTGACCATGAGAGGGGCCTGGAAGAAAGTGCATTGGTGGCCCCAGAGAGGCTGGTGAATTTCTGGCAGATGGGAGCAGCAGGGGCTGTGCTGAGAGAGCCTGGAGCAGGCAGCACATGGGTTCCTGCTGAGCTGTGGGATGGGGGGGCTTTGTCTTAGGGGCTGAGCCAGGGAGAGGCACCAGGCACAGGGCAGCAACAGAGAGCTGGAGTGAGTGACAAATGGGCAGAAATGGAAGTGGTGCATCGAAGAAGTTTCTGGAGCACTTACCCAAATGCCTCCTTCTTCCTCCTCCCCTACCCTACAAGTGTGGGAGGACCACTACTCTCAGATTAAAATCAGATGGTGGTTCTCTGAAGAGCAGAGATCTTTGATTGGTTGGGGAGGTCCAGGGAGCAAGAGTGCTGCAGGTACTTAGAGCTAGGACCTTTTTATTTGGCATAATGAAGAGAGAGATTTTGCCAGATACCCACCAAGGAACACAAAAGTCATGACAAGCTCTATAGGTATATGTGTTTCTTACTATCAGCTTTTAAGGGAATGGCCTGGAGGGAAAACAAGACCACCCTAATCTAGCAGGCATCACTCAAGCTTCTCGATTAGGATCGAGTTTGAGGAAGGCAGCTTAGATTCTGTAAACAAGATACCTCGCGATTATTCAATGGTTTAAGAAAAATAAAAATTAATTTCACTATCCAGCGACCCTGTAGTCAGTGGACGGCTCTTCTCATACAATCACCCAGGGAGGGCAGCTCAGCTGTGGTCAGCCTACGGTGTCCAGGGTCACCTCGGTCCACAGAAAGTGGGAACGAGATCATGAGGAAGTCATACTCATGCTTTTAAAAACACCCAGGTGAGAGAGGCTCGTTACCTTGGATGGAACGCTCACCAGTAAGTGTGTCTGAGAAATAGAGTCTAGCCACGGCCCGGGAGGAAGAGGAGGAGAGTTTGGAGGCTCCGCACAGTTAACAGCAAAAGATCCTCTCACTTGCAACACTAAAAATTGGCATCAGGAAGACCCTTCTTGGGGGCGGGGGGTGGGGGAGAAGGGGACAGAAAAAGAGAACAACCAACTTCAGAACTTAAGACATAAGAGAAGCTTCAAAACTTCTATTAAGAATTTTGAAAAGGGGTGGCGCCTGTGGCTCAGGGAGTAGGGCGCTGGTCCCATATGCCGGAGGTGGCGGGTTCAAACCCAGCCCCGGCCAAAAAAAAAAAAAAAAAAAAAAAAAAAAAAAGAATTTTGAAAAGATATTGCATTCATTAAAAAAAAAAAAATAGCTACTCTGAAGAGGCAAAACCCAAAGAACAAGAAGAGTCATAAAACAGGACCATTAAAATCTTAAAATTCAATAGAAGGGCAGATGATGAAGTTGGCTGGTGGTTTTCAATTTTTAAAATAGACTTAGAGAAAAGCCCAGACTGGATTCTGATTAAAAGAATGGAGGGTAGAAGTCACTGAAACTGTAGGTAGAAAAGCAAAAAGGGCTTGGCGCCCGTAGCACAGTGGTTACAGCACCAGCCACATACACTACAGTTGGTGGGTTTGAACCCGGCCTGGGCCAGCTAACCAGCAATGACAACTGCAACAAAAAATAGCCGGGCCTTGGGGCGGGCGCCTGTAGTCCCAGCTACTCGGGAGGCTGAGGCAAGAGAATCACTTAAGCCCAAGAGTTTGAAGTTGCTGTGAGCTATGACGCCACAACACTCTACCAAGGGCAAAACAGTGGGACTCAAAAAAAAAAAAAAAAAGAAAGAAGAGCAAAAAGGTGCAGGGGCATGACTTCCTCAGATTACATAGTAGGAAGTCAATGCACATACTCTTTAGTTAGTGGCTCAAAAAAAAAAAAAAAAGAAGTTAAGTGCATTACTTTAATTGATAAAATTAACCACTAGAACTGAAAATAAATGTGAGGTTGGGAGAGGTGGGGAGAGAAGGAATTCAGGAGAGCGCTCAGTTCTAAGTCAATGGATATAGCTTAAATCTGAAAAGCCAAGGAAGAAAAGTTGAAGAAGGCCAGGTGGGATGACCCACGCTCTTAGCACTATGGGAGGCTGAGGCAGGAGGATCACTTGAGGTCAAGAATTCAATACCAGCCTGGGCAAGAGTGGAAATCCTTTCCCTACTAAAAACATAAAAACTAGCTGGGCATGGTGGTGCACACATGTAGTCATAGCTACTTGGGAGGCTGAGGAAGGAGGATTGCTTGAACCCAGGAGTCTAGCCTGGGCAACAGAGTGAGAGTCTGTTTCAAAAAAAAAAAAAAAAAGAAGTTGAAGCAAACATGGAGATGACCATTAGAAAAAATAAAAGAGGGAAGTGATTAAAAGTGGTTACCTTTGGCAAGTAAGACTGAAATAACAAAAGGGGTAATTTTTTAAAATTTATTAATAATATCTTTGCATGCTTTAATTTTAATTGTCATATATTTCCATATTGACTAAGATCTAGAAGGGTACAAACTGCTTACAGGGGCTACTCTGCTTAAGTTGAAATAAGGGATGTGAGGTCAGGGGACACAGGAAAGGGTAGGACATTTTAGCATTTATTCCACATTCTTTACCTGTTTCAGTTATATTTTTACAATAACAATTTTTAGCTTTGTATTAACATATATTAAAACTTTAAATATCATCCTCCCCATATTTCACAATGGGCTTTCGGGGGAATAGGCCCTTCTCTAATGTAAAGGGCATCAGCACACAAATAACTAGGCTGTCGGCAATCTATTTAAAATTCTGTCTTGAGGACTCTGAACTTCACCTGAACTACTAACTGCATCCATTTTTGTGAAGAACAGATTTTCAAAGAACATTGTGTCTAACTTCCTGTAGGCATACTTTACAACTTTAATTGATTGGTTTTGCCCATACAGCTTACTGCATTACTATGTCCTATAAAGGCTCTGAAGGTGCACTGCTCTTTTCAGGTGCCATCACCTAAGGACATCGAGTATAAGATTTTTAAAGAAGTATGTTTAAGCGCAACATGACTAATTTTTCAACATTGTTAACTTTTAATGATTTATTTCAAGCTGTGATGTGTATGAACAAAATTGAATGCCAGAGGGCTAGCTTTTATGGTTCTTGTTTTAATAACTATATAGTAATGTTTTTATTAATACCATCTTTGTAACCCAAGCTGTGACTTTGACCAATTTAGTTTAATGACCATACAACTTCCATAGATACCAGGATCTACCTTAGGCTGGAAAAAGATTGGAGACTTCAGAATAGAGGTGTTCAGAAGCTGTGGGACGCAACAACACATGTTCACCTGAAAGGGTTTCCTGCTTGTTAGAAAATAAATAGTATTTTTTTTTAATAAATAGTATTTTGATTTTATGGATGTTAATAGTGAATGAGGTCACATGACCCTCTATTTTGCTACATTGGAAGTCCTCCAAGGATCAGGGTAATGGTGATGGTGGGGGGTTGTCTGCTAATCTCCCTTATGGTGGAACCCTGGACATTGGATAAATATTAGCTATTAGTTTGTTTTTGTTTTTTTTTAGAGACAGAGTCTCACTTTGTCGCCCGTGGTAGAGTGCCGCTTGGTGTCACAGCTCACAGCAACACCCAACTCTCAGGCTTAAGAGAGTCTCTTGCCTCAGCCTCCCATGTAGCTGGGACTACAGGCGCCTGCCACAGCACCCAGCTATTTTTTGTTGCAGTTTGGCTGGAGGCGGGTTTGAACCCGCCACCCTCGGTATGTGGGACTGGTACCCTACCCACTGAGCCACAGGCACCACCCAATATTAGTTATTTGTTAATTGAATGCATGCGTATAGGAATAAAGGGACAAACGAATGACTCATCCGACCCATTTGATAGACTCCAGTTTTCAGTCTTTATCTGGTTCTCCATGCAGAATCCCAAACCACTTTTCCTCTCACAGCTGCAAGAGTACCTACCAAAGTGGAATCTTAAAAATTTTAGGTCTCCAAAGACGAAGACTGAGCCCAGAAGACTTATTTTCCTGTTTTGATCTAACGAAGCCATGGGGACAGCCTCCTTCCTTCAAAAGTGACATTTATGCCAAATAGATTTCATACGCTAGACAGTCCATTCTTAAGTGTGTGAATTTATTTCAAAGTTTAGACTGTAAAGAGGCACCATGGAATCCATAAAAATGAAGATACCGTGATTTACAGGAGGATGTGTATTTAAATCAGAGTATCTCCTTAGGTGGAAACATATCACCCACCAAACAGATTTTATCAAGGGGCAGATTCTGCAGTAATGATGAGCTGACTGGCGGGAGAGATAAACCTGAGAAATGGCTGGCAGATCTATTGAATGTGGACATTCATGAGGATTTCCTTCCAGCAGTTCCTTCTAGAACATGCCCCAAAGGGAAAACTGCTTTGCCGTGTGCAGGCTGTGAACCTCTGCAGCTTTGCCCTGAAGTTTTTAAGAAAGCAACACTAAAATAAGCTCACCACCTCTTCAGTCTGCACGTGGCCGGCCTCAGCCTCCCTCACAGACCTCTCCTGCCAGGGCTGGGAACAGAAACGATTTCTCCTGGGGACCCTGAACGCTGTGACAAAACTGGAGGTGTCTTGTCCCACAGCCTGGAGGGGATGAAGATGTCCTGGGGCTGTTTGTAGGAGCCTGTGACTTTTCACTGGGTTTCTTCTTTGGTTCTCCAATATGAATACAGGCCTGGTCTTGGCAGGGACTCCCTGGTTTGCTTTCCATAACCCCACGATGTTGGGTCTATCGGTGGCGGGTCTTGGAGAGAAATGCTGGATGTGAGATAAACGTTTTGAGTTGTATTCCAAGGTTATGCCCCTTCCTTGCCCTTCCATCTCCCAACTCCTGTGATTCATGAGGGGAATCTACAAGTTTCCTTCCACCCAGATGCTTCTTGGCATGGCTCCAGAAGATGCTCAGAGAGGCACACCCTTAAATATAATGTAGTCAAAGTGCTATTAAATTAATTATAGCATTTATTATAGAACTATTTACGAGGTAAGGTCCTGCAACATAAACATGAAAGGAACATAATTACACAGAAAAGGCAGGGGGAGAGAGGCTATAGAATACGAGGCACTTGATTAATAAGTTGGCTCTGAGAGTCGGTCAGCGAGGCTTGGCCCGGTGAGCAGAGATGGGGCCTACCTCCCTGAGAAAGTTTAGGTATCTTGGGATCCAAATGCTTGCTGCCACCCTTTTAGTTCTTGATTTTCTTTTCATTTTGGCCATAAATAAAAACACAATACTTTCCTCTAACAGAAGGGAGACTTCACGTAGAATCATCGCGGCTGTCAATCATCTGTATCTCTCCAAACCAAGATGAGGGATATTACCAAGATATTAGCAACCACGGTAGCATCTTAGTGCACAGAATAGATACCAATCTTGTTATCCTTCCATCAAAATGCTTCCGGCTACATTGCAGTATTTCCTCTGGACAACGTCCCACAATTTGCAGAGTTGGTTTAGAACATGAGGATTTGTTGCATCATTCACTCTGTCTTTTTCACATCTCCAAAACACTCAAGACAAGATGTTTAGATCATATTAATTTAATCCACTCACAAAGGGACTATAGTGTCCTTCAGTTTTTAAGACCTTTCAAGCATATCTCCAATTTGACATCTTTATTCCTATTTCAATTCCCTTCAGTCATTCATTTAAAGGAAAAGAACTCCATTCTTCCAGTAGCTGAACACTGAAAATTAGGGGTCATCTGAACCCCCTCTTTTTTCACATCCCATATCACATTCATCAAGGAATCCATCCTACTGGGTCTACCTTCAGAATATATCCCAAAATGTGTGGGTAACTTACTTAATTTGTTGGTGGTTCCATTTTCCCATCTGCATTATTGGGGTCATAGTGATACACCTACCTGCAAAGAACTTTTGTGAAGATTAAATGACATTGAACAACTGCAAAGAGTCAGTGAATGCTCATCGATGGTTAAAACCTATTCTATCACTTTAACAAGGGGATACAACAACAACTAAAATGATATCACACACGTATGTGTCCTACTTGGTGGAATGCTGAAAATTTCAGAAGAATAACACAAAAGAGCTATCAATAAAGCATCAATTGATGACAGAAATGTTAGTTTGGTAAAGAACATGAAAACAAATGTAAAGCTATTTAAAGCTTGGAAAGTACTTGTGAGAAATTACTCAAGAGAAGTACCTAAATAGTCCTTAAAAAATGAACGAATCATTAAAAAATAATGGTGGCAGCCATGTATTTGCATGCCCAAGCCAGGGACATTCCTACAAAGCTAAAAAATAAAAAAGAATTTTAACATATTGTTATTTTTTAAAAGGATGTATATGAACTCTTATCCCTGAGTTTAGTTTTAGAAAATTCTACTTTTCCATATTGTCTGAATTTTTATAAAGAATATATGTAATCTTTTCCATCAGAAAGGTATTATTTAAAATATTTGCTTTAATAAATAGAGAATGAGAGCTTGTATATTTTAGTTAATAAAAATTCCAATAAAAGAACTAAAAGCTTCATGTTTAACCTAGCTTGTATTAAGGTATGAAGTTTTCAAAAGTTACAATCTGAGCCAGTTACCACCCAAAAGTATCAAAATCAAATCTAAACTTATTTGTAATTTGAAGGGAAGTGCAAAATATCAACCTTTGGGAATTAGTAAATCACTTATTTATTAAAACAAGATTTATCCATACACATGTACAATGTCGTATAGGTTTCTAGGGGACTATTTTTATAGTGTGTTTAGTTGTTTGGTTTCGGCATATAAGTAACATTATTAAAAATGTTTATAAAAGTTTAGGGTCTATAAAAATAATAAAAATGATCCTCGGTGTGGCTTTTCCCATAGAATTGCCTTTGAAGTATAGTGCTGTGGTTTAGGTAGTTTCAAGGCTATATTTATTCTCTAATTGTAAAATATAAAAGTTAATAACTTAATAGTAGAAACTTGAGCAATAATTTTAATTGTGAAACTGTTCTTTCTCCTGATATCACAATTCAATGTAGTTAGAGTTTGAAAATGAGGCCATGAAAAAGGACAGGTGCACTCAGATTCTTTTTTGTTTGTTTGTTTTTGTTTTGTTTTGTTTTGTTTTGTTTTGCTCAAGACACTATCTTATGGGAAATTATTTTCATTCTTCTCAGAGTTCTCCTCAAGCATATGGGCAGCCCAAACTTGCTGGCAAATCTCCCAATGAAATAACATCAATTCTACACATATAATAGGATGCATAAGGAAAAATAGAGGGTGCCCCCCCAAAATGTATGCACACTTTAAGAAAGGGAAAAACTGTATTAAAATTGTATGTATGCAGATAACAAAAGATGAAGAGAAGCCGTGTGTGAGCCTGCGGTTACAAGAGGTGCTCAAAGTATATGCATAATATAGTATATAATGCACAGACAACATCGCTTATCACGCGAATACAAATTTTTTGGCACCCCGGTATTAATCTTCAAAGATGTTCTTTTAAATGCTGTATATTAGACCCTCTGTAAGTTGACCACCCAAGGGAATGTAACAAACTAGCCAACATATGGAGGTGGTCAACATAAGGACGTAGGCCTACTGTGCTGAGACATACACGTGGTGCACATCCAGTCCATAAAAATTAGGTCAACTTAAGGAGGTGGTTGACATAGGGAGGTGGCCAGCTATGGAGGTTCTGGTGTATTTGTCAAGCACTTCCTCTGTGCCAGGGTCTGCGATGGTTGTTTCTACCCACATTACCTCATTTAATATTCGCAGTCCCTCTGGGAGTAAGGTGTGAAAGCCATTGTATTCTACGGAGAGACAATAGAAGTGGCAAGAACCTCAGTCTCTAATTCTAAGCCCCCTGCACACCATTCAAAAGCTTGAATGAAAATGAACTTAGGAACCGGAGCCCGTGAGACAGAGCACACAGCAGAACAGGATACTTTGATCCTGGGAAGAGAGCAAAGCAGAATAAACCGAGCTCCTGCAGCTTCGCCTGGGGATGCTCCCTTGTCAGGCCGTTAAATTGCTTGACTCCCAGCTCTCTCGGATGCTGGCGAGACACTAAGAAGACAGGAAGCAGAGGACTCTCCCGTAGACAGGGGCCCACCCGCATCACAAGACCACTGCTGGGAAGGGAGCAGCGTAGCCCAGGCCCAGAGCCCGTGCAGGCCTGTAGGTGGGAGGGATGGGGAGCTGGTGGCCTCTGTGGTCTGGCTCACTGGGCAGGGTCATGACTTAGACATTGCAGGTCTAAGTTTGGGTGTTACAGCAGATTTGAGATTTAGGATTTCTTTATTTTCTAGCAAGAATCTTGGTGCTGCCAATAGGCATTTTTTGGGCCAAACTGCGAACAGCAGAAAATGGCCTTTGATTTAGTTCCTGAATAAAACAAAGAACCTGATAAAAACTCATGTCTGTGGGTATTGTGAGACTATTGGGGAGGATAGTGCCCCTTAGACTGCCCAGAAAGCAATGTTCCTGGGTAGAATTTTCACCCTTGTCATCAGAAATAGGTGGTTGGTTTTATTACAGATGATATGAATCACATAACCAGCGAGGGTTCCCATTTCATATTGAAATTTAAAGATTTGAGCCAAATTTAGGAACGTGTATGGAACTCTAAAGTCCTTGTTACTGCTTCTCTTAAAATTCCTTCTAGAAGAGGCCGGGCATCTCCACTTCACTTCCTAACACCCCTGAGGAAGTCACCAAGCTGATGATCAAGTGAGGCAGTCACATCCCCTTGTGTCCTAGCACTGGGTTTGGAGGCCACGGGGAGACACCCTGAGATGACAGCGCAGGGTAGAGGAAAGGCTGTCCCTTCACTGTCACTGATCCTGATTTGATGCTTGGCTCTGCCAATTCCCAGGAGTACATCCTTGGAGAGATTCTCTAACCTCTGGTAGTACTGGTGTCCTCACCTCTAAAAGGAACAGTAACAGGGTCTACCTCATAGGGTTGAGATAAATGAGATAATATTTGTAAAATACCCATCTCAGTGTCTGCTTTAGAGAAAATAATGAATATATGTTAACATCAGCGGCGGCAACATTACTGCTAATACACATAAGAAAAAAACTGATGCTTGCAGTCCTGGCAGCTTCATTTTGTGAGTGTGTGTAGTGGGCACACACATGCACACATATGTAGAACAGTCTCGCAAGTTGTTGATGATGATGGGAAGATCCACAGGGTCTCCCAGTGGCAGAGGGACACATCTGTGTTAACAGTGCGCTCCTATAGAACTAAATAGTGAAGGAGGTTGGTCTCGGACAGCAGGGCCAGTGCAATTAGCTGAGACAGAAACAGAGCAAGACCCAGCTTCCTTTTACAGATGATAAGATTTTAAAAATGTGGCCCTCGATATCCCTTGGGGACTGAGAAGGAGAGAACAGGCTAAAGGGACTCTGCTGTTCCCTCCATCCATGTGAAACAAGGCCTCTGTTGGCTTCCTCCTCACTGAACTCCAGAGACAGCACGAAGCATGGCCGCCAGATGGAGACCCCAGCCCAGCTGCCCTGTCCCACTCAGTGGTCTGTCAGGAAGGAAACTTTCACACAAGCCTGGCTTCCCAAGGGCTCCGCCAAGCATCCCCTGTCATTCTCTGAGGAAGGAAAGCACTGAAACGCAGTGTCAGTCATCAAAGTAAGACATGTACATGTTGGTATTGGGTGCACATCTTCCAGAACTTTCTTCTCATGCATCCGGCCATGCACGCCCTCCCCTCCCTTACCACATCCTCTCGCCTCAGCCACACGACACGATTGCCATCCAGCATTTCATCCTCCAAGGATCTTGCTGTCTCCAGCACATTAAAATGAGTTCCTAACTTCTGACACTCTCAAGCAATTCCTTCCGTTACTTAAAATCTAAATCCTAAGCACGCATTTTCCTGTCTTCTGGTGATCATTAGTCATTTTCTTCTACTGCAGAGTACTTTCAATATGGCCGCACTGATTTCAACAGATCTGTTGGGACTTTAAGTTCTTTGAAGGAAAAATTACTACTTAACACATATATTATAAATGTACTTACAAGTGTAGGGTGGTTTGAAATATCTGATGAGTCTCTCTGTTTTAGACAACATTTTTACATCTCCCCACCTTATATGCTAGAATAAGCAACCACACACTCACTCACACAGGCTGACCAAGAAGAAAACCAACATTTAAAAGTCATTGGAATGAAGGTAATTAAGAGCGTAATTATGCATATATTGCAATAAAACAATATTTGCTTTGGTGACTCATAACAACATTGGGTTTTTGACCTGAAACCAGTGAAATATTATGTAATGAGAAAACAATTGATCTTAGTTTTTATGTGTGCAATCTCCTCACCTGGAGTTTCTTCTCATTAAAGTTCTTCACGCTTTTTTAATAGTTTGTGTTGCGCCGTGGCAAATTAATAGTTAAAATAATTATTCCTATCACAAACTTAACATGGATCTACGGAACAGTTCTATGCAATTTTATCCATAATTAACACAAGTTACAATAACAAGAGAAGAAATATGTAAGAGTCATGAGGACATTTTCTGGAATTTTTGAGCTATGTTAGACTTGTAAAATTAATTTACATTAATAGAGTTTTCTTCTTGTTTCCTATAGCTTTCAAAGACCTCTGTTAGATTTTATTCTATTAAACTTACATTAGTTTTTAGCAGATTACCATGCATTAGAAACAATAGAATGTTGTGGTTATAAATTGCCTTAATAATCATGATGTGGGAATTGAGGCTGGGTTTGCTAAAAGACTAGAAACCAGATTTTTTCCTTCTAACAACTGGCTGCATATAGCTACTTGTAAAAGTCTTTAACTATGGCTTATTAAATGCTTAAAAAATATGTCATAAAATTACTATAGAAGACTAGTTGATATTCTAAAAAAAGGATCAAAGTAGTATCCAAAGCAACAATTGGAGAAAAGACACATTGTTACTGCATTCTAATGAGAGAGAGAGAGAGAACTACCACAATAGCATTTTGTGATTCACTGTAACTGGTGGCTAATAATTTATCAAAAATAGCTTTTATAAACTGATACATCTTTCCCATATCCAGAAAAATAATTGTTTATATTGATTATAACTTCAGAATTTGGTTGCTCAAAACACCAAAGACCTTAGCCTAATCAGCTACCACTTATAAACTTATAAAAGAAATCAAAAATTTCTTCTTATAAAGAAGAAATTGTCCTAGAAACTGATTAAGTCTGAGGGACCACATTTCTGTAGTCAAAGGAAAAGGAAAAGTTAGGCAATTTTTCTAAGCAATTTAAGCAAAAGTGATTTGGATCCGGCAGAAAGAGGACACGAGAGAGAAGAGTGGAGTGCTGAGAGAAAGGAAAGTAATCCCAATGATTTATCCGACCCTTACGGTGCTTTAGCTTTGGGAACCTGGCCCTAATATGCCAAATGGGCAGCATGCTAAGTATCCTTTTGGACTCGAGGTCCAATTCGGTTTCCATCAAACTCCACAGCCTTCGGGGATGACCCATTCATTCAGGGGGTTCAACCAATTTATTTATCAGGTACCATTATCCAAGCACATTCATTCTAGATTCATAAACAGGAGATATTCAGTCAATATTTGCTCAAGATCCTTTCAGGTCTACAGTGAGGGCTAGACACCAGAAAATCTTCATGCCGGCACAGTTCATCTTAGGCAATTCCTAGTACTTCTTACCATCTGCCTATATGTTAACATAAGCACCAGGAAGGCAAAGATGTTATCGGACCTGATGAGTGGATTGACTGTGGATGAATACCCATCGTCTAACTTAGAGTTAGGTGCATGGAAGGAGCGGGACTCATGTTTGTTGAAGGAGTAAAACAAATGACCAACACACGTGCACTTCCCCTTGTCCTCCTTCTGTTCAGTGCCCGAGAGGCAACAACAAGGGGACAGTGTCCTTTTTGGGACACATCTTTTGGAATGTAGCTCATACAGGTCTTTAGAGTGGACGCCCATCTTGGACCATTGTCTCAGGGCTGTGAGTCTGTGATGCCAGCTCTCTGCTCAAACACCTGAACCCACATTCAATTATTCATTGGTCATAATGTTACTAAGTTTCCCCCTCAGTCATACCCACTGTATGACAGTGACTTAATTCCAGGTGGTGTTAAGAAGCCACTCAGAGGTGGCTACTTTCTCCAGTATACACTGAATCATCACTAATCTTTTGCACAACCATCTTTGCCGTCCAAATTGAGAGTTCTTGTAGAAGACACTATTTTTTATATATGTAGGTCTTAGTTACCTATGTAAACCTCCAACACGGCCCCTGACCCATCAGGAAACAATCCTAAGAACCCACTTATTGAAACATTGCCAACGTCCCCAGCACTAACACCCACCCTCCGATCACGGCAGGGAGATGACAGGCTCCTTGTTTCTAGATAAGGCACTTGAGAGTAACAGTATGTAAGTAGCGTACCCAAGGTCACATACACACAGGAACCAGGATGAAAACCTGGAACTGTTCAATTCCAAAGACCCCTGGTTTTTCCCACTGCATGATGCAGTCACCTCTATACCACAGGAGACGGCTCCCCACCAGGGGTGTTGAAGACTTGGTACATTCTGGACACTTATGAAACAAAACAATATTTTGTTATAATGTGGTTGTCATGAGAGAGCCTGTGTCTTAGCCATCCTAGACATGCATTGGGATTGGACACTTAAGATATGAGCCAGTGCCTACCACAATGCCAGGACTTCGTGAATACTGAGTTGCAGAACAAATTCCTCAGCTGTGTTGGGAACCCCAGCAGTACCAGTTCTACCAGGAGAAGAATGACAGTTTGATAAGGAAGCTGCAGGCCATGTTGAAGTAAACCTCAAACTCAGAATGACTGTGGAAAGAACCCAGGCTTGTTGGCTTTGTGCTGTTATCAGCCCCACAGGGTTTCTTAATCATGGCTGCTGGAGACAGATGGTGATGGTGATTGTGCCATACAGCAGGAATGTTGTCCTGAATGAGTGATTTTGCAAGTTCTGTGGTTTAAGTGTGACCATAAATTAGCTTCATGGAATCTGTGTAGAAGAAGCAGACACTGTTTACCTGTTGCTTTGTGAATAAGTCTTCTTCATTGGAAAAGAAAACAAACTGGGAAAATGATAAATATCCAACTTCAAGGCTATTAGCTGAAGAATAAACACAAAAATTAAGGACAAGCTTGTACCTGAATGCTAGATTCTTAGAGAAGCAGAATTTATTTAAATGAACTTTAATTTTAAAATAGCTCTAAATTTATATATTTTTTAAAAAGATGCATAGTCCAGAAAATTCCCAACTACTGCTCAGTCAGCTTGCATTTCTGTGGTTTGTTTGTCACAACTGTGGAAAGGCGACCCACCCGTAAAAACAATCTTTCCAAAAGAGACATCGTTGCATGGAGGGGCAGTCACTAATAGCCTCAAGCAGAGTCGCCTTCAGGGAGTATAAATACAGGGAGATGGGGTTTGAAAACGGACACAGGAGAGTGGCTGAGAAGTAGAGAAGGCTGGAAGTAAAAGCCACAAAGCAAATAACCCAAGAGTAAGCAGAATTTAAGTCAACCAAATAATGATATGGAAAAACAGAATATTAACCCCTCCCTCACACCATGCAAATAATTCAGTTCCAGTTGATATTGGATGTAAATGGGAAAATTGAAACAATAAAACCATTAGAAGATAGCTTAGAAGAGTATCTTAATTTTAGAGACACTCAGATTTCTTAAATGGAACAGAAAAGAAAATACGAATTTAGACTTCATTAAAATTAACAACTATTATTTATATCTCAAGACACCATCCTAAGAGTGGAGAGAAAGTATTTAAAATTAATATATTCAACAGAAGACTTACACACAGATAAAGAGTTCATGCAGATGTGTAAGAAAAAGACAGCCCATTTTTTTTTAATGGGCAAAAGACTTGGATAAATACGTTCATAAGGTAAGGTCACACAAATAGCAAGTAGACAAATAAAATGCCCGACCTCATTATTCACCAGAGAAATACATGTTCAAACCACAATATGATACTATATATAGAAGGTGCCAAAAAATGTATACACATTTTAAGAAAGAGAAAAAATGTGTTAAAATTGTAATACTCAATATACACAGATGTTTGTTAGCATATGTAATATATTTTGTATCTCTTATAATTGCAGAAATCCAATGTGGCTTGAGTATTATGACATATATTAAGTATTACAATTTTTTTAAAAGTATAAATAACAATTTTTTTCACTTCAGATTAGTATAAGGGTACAAATAGTTGGGTAACATTGTTTTCAATTCTAAGGTAAAGTTCAAGTTGTAGTTGGGCCCTTCACCCATGGAGTGTGTTGAACACCCTCATATTGTGCACATTAGGTAAGATCCTGCCAATCTCCCTCCCTCTCGCCCTCTCCTCTCGCTCACCTCTCCCCACAATCCTTGCTAGACTATATTTGTGTTTTATCATTTTTGTGGCTGTGTAGTCATTTATATATGGGTTTTATATTAGTATTGAGTATCCTGGAATTTTCCCCCCATTATTGAGGTACTTTACTAAGAAGAATGTATTTCAACTCCATCCAGGTAAACACAAAAGATGTAAAGTCTCCATCTTTTCTTATGGCTGAATAGTACTCCATGGTCTACATAATACCACAGTTTGTTAATCTGTTCATGGGTTGATGGGCATTTGGGTTGCTTACATGACTTGGCAATTGTGAACTGAGCTGCAATAAACATTCTGATGTAAATGTTCTTTGTGGTAATTTGATTTCTGTTCATCTAGGTAGATCCCTAGTACTGGAATTATGGCATCAAATGGAAGGTCAACTTTTAATTCTTTAATAATTCTCCATACTTCTTTCCATAAAGGTTGTGTTAGTTTGCAGTCCCAGCAGCAGTGTAGAAGTGTTCCCTTCTCTCCACATCCATGCCAGCATCTGAAGATTTGGGATTTTGCAATGTAGGCTAATCTTACTGGAGTTAGGTGATATCTCCAAGAAGTTTTGATTTGCATTCCTCTGACGATTAAGAGATGATGAACGTTTTTTCGTGTGTTTTGTGTTGGCCATTCATCTGTCATCTTTAAAGAAGTTTCTGTTTAAGTCTCTGGGCTACTTATAAATGGGGTACACTCTTTTCTTTCTTTCTTTTTTTTCTTTTTGTTTGCTATTTTCTTATTGATGAATTTGAATTCTCTGTAGATTCTAGCTATCAGTCCTTTGTCAGATTTATAACATGCAAAAATGTTCTCAAATTGCAAAGGCTGTCTATTTGGTTTAGTTGCAGTACCCTTATTTCTTAATGAAGTTTTTTTTTTCCTTTCTTAAAATGTTTAATATTTTTTGGCACCCTCTGTGTCATGTATCAGAATGACAAATAGTTTTTATTTTTTCAATTTTTTTTTTTTTTATTTCTAGTAAATTTGAGAGTACAAAGAAATGGGTTGCAATGATTGCATTTGTTAGGAAGAGTCTGTCTTATAATTGTCTCCTGCCCCCAAGAGGTGTACCATAGGCCCTAATATTGTGCCCATTAAGTGGGAGCACACCCATCCCCTTCCTTCCTCCCCATCCCCTCTCCCTTGTTTTTTCTCCCCCAACCTTGAATTGCTTTGAGTTTTTCTCTTAGGTCGGCATGTATTAGATTGTCTACTGGTTTCATATTAGTACTGAACACGTGGACACTTTTCCATTCTTGTGATACTTTACTAAGAAGAATATGTTTCAGGGCAGCGTCTGTGGCTCAGTGAGTAGGGCACCGGCCCCATATGCCGAGGGTGGCGGGTTCAAACCCAGCCCCGGCCAAACTGCAACAAAAAAATAGCTGGGCGTTGTGGCGTGTGCCTGTAGTCCCAGCTGCTCGGGAGGCTGAGGCAAGAGAATCATGTAAGCTTAAGAGTTAGAGGTTGCTATGAGCTGTGTGACGCCACGGCACTCTACCCAAGGGTGGTACAGTGAGATGCTGTCTCTACAAAAAAAAAAAAAAAAGAAGAATATGTTTCAGTTCCATCCAGGTTAATATAAAGTCTCTACCTTTTTTAATGGCTGGATAGTATTCCATGGAATACACATACCACAGCTTGTTGATCCATTCCTGGGTTGATGGGCATTTAGGTTGTTTCCATATTTTGGTGAGTGTACATTGAGCTGTAATAAACAATTTAGTCTAAATATCATTGTGAAAAAATGATTTTTTTTCTTCTGGATAGATGCCTAGTGATGGGATTGCAGGATCAAATGGGAGGGCTAATTTGAGTTCTTTGAGGATTCTCCATACTTCCTTCCAAAAAGATTGTATTAGTTTGCAGTCCCACCAAAAGTGTAAAAGTGTTCCCTTCTCTCCACATCCAAGCCACCATCTGCAACTTTGAGACTTTGTGATGTGGGCCATTCTCACTGGGGTTAGTTGATATTGTAGGGTGGTTTTGATTTGCATTTCTCTGACGATCAGGGACAATGAATATTTTTTCATATGTTTGTTAGTCATTCATCTGTCTTCTTCAGAGAATGTTCTGTTCATATCTCTTGCCCAGTAGTAGATGGAATGGTTTGCTCTTTTTTCATTGATTACTTTGAGTTATCTGTAGATTCTAGTTATCAACCTTTCGTCAGGTTCATACCATGCAAGTATCTTTTCCCATTCTGAAGTTTGTCTTTTTGCTTTACTTGCTGTGTCCTTAGCTGTGCAGAAGCTTTTCAGTTTTAGTAAGTCCCATTTGTTTGTTTTTGTTTTGTTGCAATTGCTGCTGAAGTCTTCATCACAAAACTTCTCCCCAGTATGACATCATCAAGAGTTTTTCCCTTACTTTCTTGTGATATTTTTATTGTTTCTTAGATTATTATTATCTTAGATTTAAATCTTTTATCTATCTTGAGTCAATTTTTGGAAGTGGCAAAAGGTGGTTATTCAATTAAGTTTTTTCATGTGATTATCCAATTCTCCCTATTTGTTGAATAGAGATTCTTTTCCCCATTTTTTGTTTTTGTTTGGTTTATCAAAGATTGGATGGCAACTAGAGACTGGTTTCATATCTTGGTTTTATATTCTGTTCCATATGACTATATCTCTATTTTTGTGCCAATACCATGCTGTTTTGATCATTGTGGGCTTGTAATATAACCTGAAGTCTGGCAGAGTGATGCCTCTAGATTTGTTTTTATTACTGAGAATAGCCTTGGCTATATGGGTTTTTTTCTGGTTCCATACAAAACAAAGAACTATTTTTTTCAGTTCTTCAAAGTATGATGTTGGCATTTGAATGTGGATTGCATTGAATTTGTAGATTGCTTTAGGTAGAATAGACATTTTAACAATGTTGATTCTTCCCAGAGCATAGTATGTTCTTCCGTTTGTTAATGTTTTCTGCTATTTTTTTTCTTAGGGCTTCCTAATTCTCTTTGTAAAGATCCTTACTTCTTTTGTTAGGTATATCCCAAGTATTTCATTTTCTTTAAAGCTATTGTGAAGGGAATTGTGTCCTTGATTTGCTTTTCAACTTGGCTGTTATTGGCATATACAAAAGCTACTAATTTTTTTTTATATTTATTTATTTTTTTTTTATTGTTGGGGATTCATTGAGGGTACAGTAAGCCAGGTTACACTGATTGCATTTGTTAGGTAAAGTCCCTCTTGCAATCATGTCTTGCCCCCAGAAGGTGTGGCACACACCAAGGCCCCACCCCTCTCCCTCCTTTCCTCTCTCTGCTTCCCCCCATGACCTTAATTGTCATTAATTGTCCTCATATCAAAATTGAGTACATAGGATTCATGCTTCTCCATTCTTGTGATGCTTTACTAAGAATAATGTCTTCCACGTCCATCCAGGTTAATATGAAGGATGTAAAGTCTCCATTTTTTTTAATGGCTGAATAGTATTTCATGATATACATATACCACAGCTTGTTAATCCATTCCTGGGTTGGTGGGCATTTAGGCTATTTCCACATTTTGGCGATTGTAAATTGAACTGCAAGAAACAGTCTAGTACAAGTGTCCTTATGATAAAAGGATTTTTTTCCTTCTGGGTAGATGCCCAGTAATGGGATTGCAGGATCAAATGGGAGGTCTAGCTTGAGTGCTTTGAGGTTTCTCCATACTTCCTTCCAGAAAGGTTGTACTAGTTTGCAGTCCCACCAGCAGTGTAAAAGTGTTCCCTTCTCTCCACATCCATGCCAGCATCTGCAGTTTTGAGATTTTGTGATGTGGGCCATTCTCACTGGGGTTAGATGGTATCTCAGGGTGGTTTTGATTTGCATTTCTCTTATAGGGATGATGAACATTTTTTCATATGTTTGTTAGCCATTCATCTGTCTTCTTTAGAGAAGGTTCTATTCATGTCTCTTGCCCATTGATATATGGGATTGTTGGCTTTTTTCATGTGGATTGAGTTCTCTATAGATCCTAGTTATCAAGCTTTTGTCTGATTCAAAATATGCAAATATCCTTTCCCACTGTGTAGGTTGTCTCTTTGCTTTGGTTGTTGTCTCCTTAGCTGTACAGAAGCTTTTCAGTTTAATGAAGTCCCATTTGTTTATTTTTGTTGTTGTTGCAATTGCCATGGCAGTCTTCTTCATGAAGTCTTTCCCCAGGCCAATATCTTCCAGTGTTTTTCCTATGCTTTCTTTGAGGATTTTTATTGTTTCATGCCTTAAATTTAAATCCTTTATCCATCTTGAATCAATTTTTGTGAGTGGGGAAAGGTGTGGGTCCAGTTTCAGTCTTTTACATGTGGCTATCCAGTTCTCCCAACACCATTTATTGAATAGGGAGTCTTTCCCCCAAGGTATGTTCTTGTTTGGTTTATTGAAGATTAAGTGGTTGTAAGATGTTAGTTTCATTTCTTGTGTCTATGTCTTCGATTCCATGTGTCTATGTCTCTATTTTTGTGCCAATACCATGCTGTCTTGATCACTATGGCTTTGTAGTACAGACTACAATCTGGTATGCTGATGCCCCCAGCTTTATTTTTATTACTAAGAACTACTTTTTTTTATTACTAAAGGCTACTAATTTTTGACATGGATTTTATACCCTGAGATGTTACCGTATTTTTTGATCACTTCTAAAAGTTTTGTGGTTCAGTCTCTGGGGTTTTCTACGTACAAGATCATATCATCAGCAAAGAGCAAGAGTTTGACCTCCTCTGCCTCCATTTGGATGCCCTTTATATACTTGTCTCACCTGATTGCATTGGCTAGAACTTCTAAAACTATGTTGAATAGTAGTAGTGATAGAGGACATCCTTGTCTAGTTTCAGTTCTAAGTAGAAAAGCCTTCAGTTTTACTCCATTCGGTATGATGTTAGCTGTGAGTTTGTTATATATGCCTTCAATCAGCTTAAGAAATGTTCTTAAGTGTTCTTGTTAGAAAAGGATGCTGAATTTTGTCAAATACTTTTTCTGAATCTATTGAGAGAATCATATGGTCTTTGTTTTTGCTTCTATTGATATGGTGAATTACATTTATGGATTTGTGTATGTTAAACCAGCCTTGCATCCTTTGGATGAAACCTACTTGATCATGATGTATAATTTTTTTAATGTGTAGCTACATTTATTTACTGGAATTTTATTGAATATTTTTGCATCAATATTCATTAGTGAAATTGGTCTGTAGCTCTCCTTTTTAGTTTGGTCCTTTCTGATTGTGGAATCAGAGTGATGTGTTAGGGAAGCTTCCTTCCTTCTCAATATTTTGGAATAGGTCCTGCAGTATAGGTTCAAGCTCATCTTTGAAGATTTGATAGAATTCTGTTGTGAAGCCATCTGGCCCAGGGCTTTTTTTTGTTGGATTTTTTTTATTGTTTCCTCAATCTCAGTGCTTGGCATTGGTCTGTTCAAGAGAGCTATTTCCTCCTGATTAAGAAGAGAGGGTGTGATTCCAAGTATTGGTCTATTTCCTCCACATTGTCAAATTTCTGGAGTTTTTTTTGTAGTAGTCAGAAATAATCTCTGGTACCTCTGTGGTACCAGTTGTTATTTCTCCCTTTTCATTTCTGATTAGGGTTATTAAAGATTTTGCTTTTCTATTTCTTGTTAATCTGCCCAATAGTCTATCAACTTTATTTGTCTTTTTAAAGAACCAATTTTTGTTTCATTAACTTTCTGAATGATTCTTTTGTTTTCAATTTCATTTATTTCTGATTTAATTTTGGTAATTTATTTTCTTCTGCTATGTTTGGGATTGGATTGCTCTTCCTTTTCCATTTCTTTAAGATGATTCATTAGGTTGTTGATGTGCTGTCTTTCTGTTTTTCAGGTGTTGGCATCTAATAGGATAAATTTTCCTCTTAGGACTGTTTTGTAGCATCCCACAGTTTTTGGTGGCTTGTGTCTTTATTGTTGTTATGTTTGAGGGAATTAATGATTCCCTCCTTTATCTCCTCCTTGACCCTATTGTCCGTCAGCATAAGGTTGTCCATCAGGGTGACAATGAACTTCTCAGCTGAAACTTTTCAAGTCAGAAGAGAATGGTCATCTACTTTTAACCTACTTAAACAAAATAATTTTCAGCCCAGAATTCTATATCCTACTAAGCTAAGCTTCAAAAATTGATGGAGAAATCAAATCTTTTACTGATATGCAAACATTGAGGAAGATCAGCTCTATAGGAAATACTTAGACCTATTCTTCACGTTGACCATTACAATGGACCACCAGCAAAGTAAATACCCAGAAACTGGAGGATAAAACCTAGCTTCCACAATGGCTCAAAGGATAAAACTAAGCAATGGACTTTCACAAAATAAGATAAATAGAACTCCACCACACTTATCAATTCTCTCAATAAATGTTAAGCGATTGAATTCCCTACTGAAGAGATATAGGCTGGCAGATTGGATTAAAAAGCATAATCCATCCAATGCTATTTCCAGGAAACACACCCAGTCTCGAAGGAAAAAACAAAACTTAGGGTGAAGTGTTGGAAAACACTATTTCAAGCAAATGGAAATCAGAAGAAAGGATGGGTCACAGACTTATTTTCAGATACAAGTGAATTTAAAGCAATTAAATACAAAAAAGACAAACATGGACACTTCATACCAGTCAAGGGAACAATACAACAAGAGGACATTTCAATTCTATATATTCATGCACTCATCTTAAATGGTCCCAGGTTACAAAATGGACATTAATTGCTCTAAACAATATCACATCCTATGATACCATAATAGCTAGAAACTTTAACACCCCTCTCACAGAGCTGGAAATTAAACAAAGGGCTTGGGGTCTGTAGCTCAGCGGTTAAGGCGCCAGTCACATACACCAAAGCTGGCAAGTTCAAATCCAGCCTGGGCCTGCCAAACAACAATGACAACTACAACAACAAAATAGCTGTGCATTGTGGCAGGCGCCTGTAGTCCCAGCTATTTGGGAGGCTGAGGCAAGAGAATCACTTAAGCCCAAGAGCTGGAGGTTGCTGTGAGCTGTGATACCATGGCACTCTACCCAGGGTAACAGCTTGAGACTCTGTCTCAAAAAAAAAGAAAGAAAAGAAAAAAGAAACTAAACAAAGATACAAGGGACTTAACCATGACCCTACAACAAATGTGCTTAATAGACATATACAGAGCACATACTCTCCCAAAGCTAAGGAACATACATTCTCCAAAATAGATCATATCCTAGGAATCAAATCAAAACTCAACAAAATCAAAATGATTAAAATTACACCTTGTATTTTTTCAGACCACAAGGTAATAAAGGTAGAACTCAACTCCAACAAAAATTTTCATCCCCACACAAAGGCATGGAAACTAGACAAATATTTTTTAAACTCAGAATTCTGAATATGGAGCATAGACATGGAGTAATCGAAACTTTCATACACATCTGGGGAAAAGAAAACTGGTTTCCCACTTTGGAAAACTGTTAGAACACATAGACTAAAGTTGGTTGTATGTGTAACCTATCATTCAGCAATCTCATTCCTAGGGATATAGCTAATGGAAATATGTATCCATGTACACCAAAAGAATGTCTAGGATGCTCAGAGAGATACTATTCCAAAAGTTCAAAATAACCTAAAGTTGGAAATAATGCAAGCATTCATTAATAGTAAAATGGATAAATACATTGTGGTTTATTAGTATAACAAACTGATGAAAATTAACAACAGCTACACCACAGTAGGAACGAATCTCACAAATGCAGTGCTGGGAGAAATAAGCCCCCAAAAGAGTACATGTTGTATGATTCTGTTCACATTAGTTTAAAAACATGCAAAACCAATCTTTGCTGGTGGATGTCAGAATAGTGGTTACTTCTGAGGTAACCAATGAGGGGCACAGAAGTGATGCTGAGATTCTGGGAATGTTCCATTTTTTTTTAATCTAATGGTTATATGGGTTAAAATGGTTACATTTTGTAAAAACTTATCAAGATGGACACATGTGATTCGTGTTCTTCTTGTATGCACCTGTAGAACCGAATGCTAGAGTCAGAATATGACATTCATTTGTGAAAAAACCCCAACTGAAACATTTGTTGTGTTAGAGTGAGCCAGAAAGCATATCTTAATAGTTGTGCCTTTAATAACAGGAAAAGAAGATAAACAATGGCTCTCAGATCTGTTATTGGTAAACGTGTAGGTTTTAAAAACCCCACCTCACCCTGTGTACCTGCAATTCCATCAGCCGGAACTGATGGACCCCAGTGACGTCCCTTTCTTGTATCACATGCTGAGGGAATGATGTATGGCTTTGGGGTTACCAAACAAAAGCAGTAAGCAGAATTGATGTGGTGGAGAGAAGACCCCAAAACTCAGAAAAGATAGCTCTATAGATAAAGAGATGACAGGCTCTCAGAGCTCCGAGCAGCCAGAGCAACACTTGTCCTCTGAACCGTTCCGGGTGCTTCTTTTCTTAGTGACTTTTCTTAGTCATCTCAGTGACTCTAGTACATTATTTTCTGAGATCTTCAAGAACTTCACTGCAACTTACTGAAATTCCCTGAAATCTTAAAGAGCCTCACTAAGAAAGTGATTATAGTGGGAAAAAGGAAGAAGGAAGATTTGGAATGAGATTCTGTAAAGGATGAACCTGGAAACCTGTCATTTTAACAAGCGTCTTGGTTATCATATATTTAATCCACTTTCATCCTATACTCAGAAGTTCTATTTAGGGGATTCTAAAAAGAGCTTATATTCTCCATTTCTTTGCTATTAAAAACAATGCTCCAATAAATTAGTCTTGCACATTAACTTTTGTCATGCCTGATCATTTCCTTAGGGCAGATTCTTAAATGATAAACCAGCACAAAAGGCATGAATATTTGCTTTATGAAAGATTAAATAATACGTGTTTTTTCCAGATTTTTCTACTTAAAAAATTGAACCAATGTATACTACATGGACATATAAGCATTTAATAACTGTTCACATTTCACAACATCTTCATTAAGTGTTAACATTTTGCATGTTTGCATATCTGATACCTCAAATAGTATTATCATTTTAATTTGAATTTGTTTATAAGTTCGGTCAAACACTTTAAGAAACTTTTTGACGTTAAGAAAAACATTGAAACATTATTATATGATATTCCCATACGGAATATTTCAGGCAGAATTGATAACTCACCAAGGATAAGATGAAGAGATTCTATTTCCCCCCAACATCTGTGATTCCAGGAAGAAGACGACAAGACAATTTTGTTCTTTTTGGCTGGGTAATGACCTCCAGCATCTCTTGGACAGGATTGCAATGAATTTTTCAAATACTTCACTGGAGGTTTTTGTCTGGTTTGCTTAAGTTGGGGGTGGATATTTTTAAATCCGCCTTACTGGGAAAAGTTGATTCATGTTATTTTCTATATCCCCATTATTTCAGGGCTCTGCAATTTACCCGAGAACTCAGAGAACCGGCAGAAATATCTGAAAATTCTGCCCCAATTTGCCATGTGCAATTTACTTGTCCACAAAATGCTTCCTTCATGAAATTGTTTGCTTTTGCATTTCTGACAGAGAATACAGACAGCTGTTTCTTCTCAGAAATTTATAAAGCAAGCCTAGGGAGAAGGTGGCAGTTTCCTAAGTAATTTATCCATATAATGTACTCCTAATGGAAAAATCTGGCAAACCCACTTTTTAGAATCACTTCCGCAGGACATGGGCAGGGGCAATGTATTAAGTGTTATGAAAAAGGTATCAGCATCTTGGGGCCATAATGGAGTACTTGATGGTGAGAGGTGGGCTCTGGTGTTCTGGATAGGGAGGTAGGATGGCTGCTTCCCTGACCTCCTCCTCCACGGCTCTGCAGGGCAAGGTGTCTTCTGGCCCCACATCAAGCTCAAAGCCCCCAGAGGGCCCTGACTGGTATTAAATAGGGAAATGGGTTGGGGCAGGAAGCAAGTACCTACATGCAATAAACAGGGTTTGGTGCTTTGTCTGCTCTGTTTTCCAGAAAGGAATAGTCACTCCTGCCTGAGGCTCTTCTTTTCCAAACGCCTTCCCACAGCAGAAGCACTATGTAAAAGGCAGCTAGAACGCTGCATATGGACACAGACTGGGTGCCTGGATAACCATACATGTATATATATGGAGGGAGACCCAGAAGTTCTTTCCTCAGCTCCAAGAGGAGCGGCAATCCCACCAAAGCCTTGGAGAATAGGATCACTTCACGAGCAGCATTTTTTTTTTTTTTTTTGAGACAGAGTCTCACTTTGTTACCCGTGGTAGAGTGCTGTGGCATCATAGTTCACAGCAATCTCAAACTCTTAGGCTCAAGCGATTCTGTTGCTCCAGCCAACCCAAGTATCTGGGACTCCAGGTGCCCACCACAATACTCAGCTATTTTTAGAGATGGGATTTTGCTCTTGCTCAAGCAATCCATTCACCTCAGCCTCCCAGAGTGCTGGGATTACAGGTGTGAGCCACTGAGCCTGGCCAACACAAGCAGGAATTTTTTCTTTTTTTGAGACAGAATCTCCAGCTGTCATCCTGGGTAGAGGGCTGTGGTGTCACAGCTCATAGCAATCTCAAACTCTTGGGCTTAAGCGATTCTCTTGCCTCAGCCTTCCAGGTAGCTGGGACTACAGGCACCGGCTACAATGCCCAACTATTTATTTTTTTTTTTTTAGAGACAGTTTCACTTTGTCATCCTCGGTAGAGTGCCGTGATGTCACAGCTCACAGCAACCTCCAGCTCCTGGGCTTACCCTCCCTAATAGCTGGGACTACAGGTACCCGCCACAATGCCCGGCTATTTTTTTGTTGCAGTTTGGCCAAGGCTGGGTTTGAACCCGCCACCCTTGGTATATGGGGCTGTTGCCCTACTCACTGAGCCACAGGCGCCGCCCCTGGCTATTTTTTGTTGTTGTTGCAATTGTCATTGTTGCTTTAGCAGGCCTGCACCGGGTTAGAACCTGCCAGCCTCAGTGTAGGTAGCCAGTGCCCTACCAGGATTTTTAAAATCAGAACTTTTGTCAGCCGTATCCTCCCTAACACCCTCCCCCACACACACACACATTACCAGCAATAACCAAATTAATTAATTTGCTGCGTATGGAGTTATCCCATGCATTGAAGAGTTTGCATATACCTTCCCATTATAACATGAAGCCTGAGAAGGTTATCCTGCCACACAGTATTAGAAATAACCCCCATTAGGGGAGCTGTTGGAGTGTGTTGGCTCCAGAAAATCTTTTCAAGGTGTCCATGTGCTAACCAGAAGGAGGAGGTACGCACTCACTTGTCAGCATCCTACTATCAGTATATCGGTACCTTACACCTGAACACAGCGACTACCTCAGCTTAACTGGCTGCCCCCAGGCGAGAGACGGACGGGCAGCTCTCACCAGGGTCAGAGAAGACCCTCTAGGCTCACGGGCATCTGGAGTATTGGTAGGAAATATTTATAGGACAAACTGCTCCTTAATGGCTTTTTCTGGGCCAATTCCAGGTATCTATCCTAAGTCCATGAAGTAAATAAAGAGTAATCCCGAAACATACTCTTAGAAAAAGGTAGACGCCGCAATTTCTATGTTTCATACAAATGGATTCTCTGGAAACCTCTGGAATCTGCTCAAGCCAAGATCACACTGGGCTCTGTCTTTGGTTAGGTTACAGGATTCTGGGGTCATTCTGCTTTTCCTGTTTTGTTTTTCTATCTCCATCGATAGAAGCTACACATGTCATTGTAAAGAACATTGTGTGCAAAGCCCACGTACACCTTTATATTGTCACAGAAACTTACAAGTATGGCCCAATCTCTCTTCCTCATTTCCAGCCACAGCCAAACTGGCCTCCTGCCAACCCAGCTCCTGCTCTTGGTGAAGAAGGGAGACAAGCCACCAATGCCCTGGACACAGCCCTTATCAGAAAAGAACCACTCAGCTAAGGTCAGGACCATCACCAAATACAGCTGAGGCCATCAAATCCCCCAGTCCACCTGCATTCATTATTTTTATTCTTAATCCCATGTTGCCTTTCCCCTGCCAGCAGCAAGCTTCCCAGTTACCACTGCCGACCTCCCTGGCCATCATCTTTACAGGAGGGATGTTGTACCGGTTGGAAAACAATGTAATCCTACAAAACCATCTATTTCAAAAACAAACATGTGACAGCCAGTCATGTGCTTTGTCATGTCAGCTTTGTCACGTATGACTGGCTGCCACATGTTTATTATTGAAATAGATGGTGGCCCATCAACACCAATTTCTCAAAAGAACCCAGGACAGACTCTACTTAAGCCTGTGAATTTCAATGTTTTCCACTGCAAGTTTTCTTTTATTTTGATTTTGTTAATGCATCAGCCAATATGGAAAAGGGTAGTTTGTCTATTCTATTGGGAGGTAAGAAAGTAACCTATGGTCATTCATTAAAAATTACTTACAGACTTGCTCTTGTGGAGTGGCTCCAGTGAGTGCAGGGACTATACTTTTTTTGTTGACTGCTATGAATCCAGCACATGGTAACATACCCAGTTATTGGGGGAGCCTCAATAAATCATTACTGAATAAACATCAGAGTGGAATTGGCCCTATGCTGGGTGCTAGGGACGAAGAGATAGAAGATGTGGTTTTGTAGAGATTCAGAGTCCAGAGGAGAAGAGGTGTGCTTGCAGCTAATCTCCCAGGCTTTCATCAGGAAATCCCACAGCAATGAGCAAATTACAAGTATCAGGAGAGGTGGAAGCCAGAGGTGTTCCAACCACACAGCAGCGCTGTGACTTCTGATCTCGTCAGTTCCTAGGGTCCAGACTTCCCTTTTTAGAAGTAAGAGCTTTAGCTTAGATAAATCCCCCAAACCCTTCCCAACTTCTTTGACAGCATGAAAATGAGTAAAGTTAGATAAAATACACATAGTCCCTTTTCTTTTTCTGCAACATTTGGACAGATTTTTCAGGATTTGGGTGGACAGAGGAACACTGGCCTGTGTTCTCCTGGGTGGGCAATGCAGGAAAGAGGGGGCTGCCACCGCGTCCTGAGGAAGCCGCTGGCAGGAAGGAGTGATGTAAGCACTTTACGGAAATGCTGGTGAGGCTAGATGTTTTCAGGTCTGCTGCGGCTCTGCGTTGCCGGGCAGCAGTTGGCCGGCTTTCACTGCCGTTATCACGCAGGACAAGCGCTGGACTGTCCACCCCAACTGCATCTGCAGAGCTCTGGGAGGCCTGTCCCCAGCACCTCTCTCAGCCACTGGAGTTAGCCCAGGACTGTTCTGATGCAAGATGCATTTCCCCACCTGCATCTTGTCCTTAGCAACTTCCCTTTGTTGCTGCCCCCAGAGAGGAGACCCTGCCAGATGCATAAAATGCTGCTTGGGGAGGGTGGCAGGCCAGGCATCCCAAGTGCAGGCTGTAGCAGCAGGACAAGGCCAGCACTCTCGCTCCCATTAGCATCAAATCACACCAATCTAATTTAAAATAAAAGGCTTAGTGTTTGCCATAATTATACCTCTGCCTGACAAATGCCCCCATAAAGCGCGTGCAAGGCACAGTCCAAATAGATAGCACCATGCTTATTATGAATTCAGCCCCTAAATTTTAAGTCAAATGCTGCATGTGCTGCCCCATCATCTGATGCCTAACATCTCACTTCAAAAACTGAATTTTGTCCAGCCTGCCAAAAGAGCTCATTTGTCACAACATCAGAACATCCTGAAATTTCCTGGTTACTAAAGAGGGGACATGAAACAAACAGAGCAAATCAGGAGGATGTTTGGATTTGGTTCCTGGCACGACTTTTAACACCTCAGTTTCCCCCTTGGTAAAATAATGTCCAAAGGATCTCAAAACCCCAAGCAGAGACCCGCCCCAGATGCGGATGTTACTGCATGGTGCCATCCAGCAGGCGTCAGAGATACAGAGGAATGGGGAAATGTCCATTCAGACAAGAGTGAAGTTTAGCAAAATAGCTGATTCAGAGCCGTCACTTAGTAAATGAATTCACTAAGGTTCTGCGGCAGGATTAAAATGTGCTGGCTATAACACACACACACAGGCACACACACATGCCCACCGTGGTGTGCTGACAGTGTGGCAGAACATTCCAGATGCTGAAAAGATGGCCAAGAGAAAAGCCTTATGGTAAACCATAAGTTCAAACTAAGCATCACATGTCCAGATTAAAGACAAAAGCAAAGGTTAGTGAAGTCCCTTCTGAAAAGCCTTCCACTAAGGAAGAGATGAGCATAATTTCAGTGGTTCTGTGTCACCGCTACTTAATGGTATGTTATGTAACAGAGCCTCTTTTAGTTTTAAGGAAAAAACACCCACGATGCCCATTTGAACAGCCACCATCACAAGTAACATGTGGTTTCAAATTTCTGTCCCGGATAAGTACCCGTGCTCTGGGGTTCATCTACCCTGTCGGGTGCAAATCAGCAACCAGGACCCTGTCTCTACCCTTCCTAGGTCTTTGACACTAAAAAAATTTTATTTTTCCTAAACCTCCCCTGTTCCTCCTTGTTGCTTTTCATCTTTTCTCCTTTCATCTGCTGTTTGATAAAATAGGTGGGCCTGTTTTTTTTTTTTTTCCTTTTAAATATATAGGAGACTTCACACGTGCAGATAGGGAGAGAGGAAAGGAAGAGAGCAGAATAAGAGGGAGAGAGAACAGGGAACGTGTCCCTCTGTTTTTTGTAGGAAGCCTGCCTACTTTTATTGGCTGATGAATCAGCACCATGAATTCCCAAGCTGCTAGGAATATAAATCAAACTTCCAGTATAATTGGAAACTACTTCAAAAAAAAATTTATATTTGTTCTGCAGCAAACCCAAGAAAAACCAGGGTTATCTGCAAAGTCACAAGGGGCCATGGCTTCTAATGGGTTGAATTCTGTGTCCTTCTTGGAGCTTGTGAAGAACCTGCTCAAGGCTTGTGCTCTGTGGCTACTGTTGCACCGTCACATCTAAGGGCCAGCAGACAGGGGTTGTGTATTGAAAAGTAACAGCAATCACTTAAATATCATTTTGATGATTATATGAGAGTACAAGTGGACTCTAACTGTAATTTTACAATCCATATGACATAGCTCACAGTTTTGTGCACTTTCAAAATAATTCACCTTTTAATTGAATAATTATTTTAAACCATTTAATTAGGGTGACCTGTCTTCCAATAGCAACATGTAAGTTGCTTTGATGGATGGAAACCCCTGACTCATCTTTTTAGTTGCAGAGATCAAAGGTTTTGATCCGAAAAAATCAGAAAACTAAGCACGATTAATATGAATGCTCCCCCAAATCAGTGATTTTTATAATATTTGAACATAAGAGTTTATAGATTGGAAGGAGTACACGTGCTTCTTATTTTATACATGGCCCTAAAAATTAGCCAGTCAGCACACTTTGTAAAAATGCGTAACATGAAACAGGAAGACCTTGGAGACCTAGGGCAGAAGTAGAAATAGACCCTGCCCTTTCTATTCAATGTGAAAATATTTTATTTGTGCCAACAAAGCATTACTCATAAGACCGTTTCAGAGCTGTCACATTTGAGATAAATTTCGCACCTTGCCTCAGCCTCCCATTTCTCCCTAAAGGTGGGATAATTGAAGAATAAATGCCCAGAGAGCATTTTACAGACCGGGAGTGTCTCTGAAACAGGTCGTTGACAATCATGTCCCCCCGATACTCCTTGATATGTTTTCATTCTCTTCCTTGCTCTGGCAAATTAGTATCCTCTTGATTCTGAAAGTCTCCCATTAGCAACAGTTGTGGTGGGTGCTAAGAGTCTCCCAAATAGAAAATCTGGTCATTGCAAGAGACTCCAGGCGAGAGGAGAGGAGCGGAGGAGAGAGACACGGGCTGGGAGCTCCCGCCCTTGGTGGTGCGTGTCTCTGCTCTCTGCACAGCTGCTCGGCTCCTGTCCGGGCTACCTGGGAGTGGACGCCTTCTCTTTTCAGGCAGGATAGCTGCCCGGCAGCCCCACCCCTCCAAGGCTCAGGACAGGACCAAGTAAGAGGCAGCATCAGATACCATCGCTGAGACTGCTTGCCAGGGCAGGCTCGTTGTCCATTTGTCCCTGAGAGACGGGTTCAGTTGTGGCCGTGCACAGAGGATGCCTAGAGCCTCCTGACTCAGCCATTCTGCTGTGTTTCTTGCCACAAAACTAGGTTTACGTAGAGACCTGGGGTCACAATTCTGGTGTACAGTAATGACTGTCAGACAACGGGCACCTTTGTTCACCTGCAGAGTCTGAGGTCTGGACACGCAGGTGTCACTGCAGAAGGTGTCTGGAGCTGGAGCTGCTAGGGTGTCTCCTGTTGTCCCAAAGCAGAACCCAGAGCAAATGGCCAGAGATGGTGGTCTGATGTTAGGCTGGTTTGTTTAATTACTGTTGTGCTGGTTTCTAACATCTATAGGCAGAATTTATTTCATTAGTAGAGTGTTGTATGTTCTTCCAGTTCATTTTAATTTCACTGTGTTTTTTGGGGGGCTTTAGAAAAGTGTTGCTTTTGTTATAACAACAGCAAAGAATAGATTTAAGAATGGCTTTTACTAGACCTGTCTAATCTCTATCCAAATGGACTGGGTTGCTGTCAAAGGAAATGGCTCAAACAAGGAGACATTTCTTGTGACCTATTCTTGACTTCTAATTGCTGATATAAACTCTGCTGATTGTGCTCACCCACCTCTAAAATGTTCCCTGATTCCTAAAAAGAAAAGAACATACAACGCTACTCCTGAAGCTTTGAGTCCCAGCATCTAATGTCATTTCCTGCATATTCTGTGGACTGTAAATTCCAAGAAAAATCAGCAACACAGCTAAAAATGACATCGGTTTTGTTATCCTGAAGCTCACCGAGTTTGAGAAATACAGTCATTTTTGGCATGGAGAAAACACAAAAAGTGGTTTCCTCCTCCAATATGCACAGACTTCGGATATAATTGATACGTGATTTACATTTCTCACACACTCAAAAAATGCCATACAAAGAATTGGTCTGAATACAGCCCTTTCAGTGTCATGCTATCTGCATCTTTTTAAATCACTTACAAATACTCACCCAGACAATTAACCTCCTCTGTTTTGGCATTTTTCAATTACCTCTGAGAAGCCTGGGAACATATTTGTGGAGTGTGTGTGGTTTTGAAAGAGTTAAAGCCAGAAATGTGTGAGGGAAATCAGCTTAAATATGTTGTACAGCAAAACATGTTATTGCGGGTAGTGGAGTTAGGCTATGATAATGAACTTCAGATTCAAATATTTTCTTTGATTGTCACAAAAATATGTGAGGAGCCGAGGGTTTGCTTTCCGTGTTCTGCATGGAGTTGGTTGTGTTTTATTACCACAGGCTAATTGTATGAAAACGGCTTCCACATCCAGAAATCCTGATACAGTGAAGGGAGGGGGTCCTACAGGGAAGCCAGACACCCTGTGAGGATGATTATTTAAAAGAGGACGGATTAGTAGTGGCTGTTGGTATTTCAATACTTTTTGGAGGTGGCTCAGTGATTGATACTGGGGTCCACAAATCAATCCATCTGAGGTTCAAGCCAGTTGCTTCTAGATACCGCCACAGCCCTTTCCAGGGGGAGAGGGAAATTTCTTTAGTGGTGCCCAAGAGTTCTCCATGAGATCATTAAGCAAGTTCAATAGTGTTGAACAATCAAACCGGAAGAAAATATGGTATTAATCCGCTTCTTCCAGAGTGTTTATTTATTGTAATCGTTCGTCGCTTATAAGCCTGAGAGGCTACTTATAGTAGCCTCTTTTTTTTTTTTTTAATTGGGTCGAGATGCTATGCATTAGTTAAACACCACGCAGGACGTGAACGAGACAAACCCAAGAGAAAGATGGGCATATTGCCTGATAAAGGATTACAGTGGCAGTGAAAGGCTGACCTACAGTCAGGAAATGTTAATCATTTTTACACCAAAGTGAGTGTAACGTTTCTATAGGGAAATTACTTCAATCTGGTCAGTGCAAGGAGCAGTTTGTATAATCGGATTGCAAATAAGGTTTGATCACATTCCAGCTTAATCTACTCTCTGAGCACCATTTACGGCACTAAATCAAACCCAGAGAAGCTGCTGGCGAGGCTTTACAGTCATTACACCCAAGGGGCAGGGACTGGGTAATAAACAGCAAATAAATTGAAGCACTGACTTGCCTGCTACGGGGCATTTCTAATTATCCTCTAGTTTAGCTGGAAATTGTCATGCTCTCATCACAGCCTATTTTAACTGCTGCTGAATAAGAGTGATACTTTTAGGCTGAATTAATTGAGAATATGGGGAAATGCAGATTGTGCCTCTGTCTCTCCCCTTCCCTTCCCTTCCCTTCTCTCTCCCCTCTCCTCCCTCCACTCCGCCAACTTATCACAGGCATTTAAAAAGACCTGAGCAAACTATTTTTTTCTGGGTCCATCTGTCTTCCTCCTCTTGTGAGGGAATCAGAAATGTAACAACAGCATGCCTCATTTATTTCAATTATGGACCAAATTATGGACCAGAATGCACAGCACTAATAGAGATAACTTGCAAATTTTCCCAAGTGGCCTGGTGAAGTAATGACGGCTTGCTCTATCCCCAAGTTTACGATCAAGTAGAGTTACCAATCTGTGGGATCAAATGATGATAGAAACTGATTGAGTCAGACACAGTGACTTGGCTCAGCAGAAGCCTCCAGATCCACCTCTGCCACTGACTCACCAAAATATCATAGAAGCACCATTGGACAAGCTGTGGTCCCAGCGATCTTATCAAGATGATTAAGGTCATAATGGGGTTCTGAGCACCTTAAGAAATACCTCCTTGGGTAAATTTCACCAGGAGGTGAGGACTAGGAGAAGATTATATCCTATAATTCATCTGAAATGCAATTAAGGTATTGAAATCAGTCTTTATGCAAAATGATCATGAGGACAGAGATATTAAGGTATAAGATAAACATTTCTCCTTAAAGTTCAAGGACAATGACTGTAAGGTAAATGTTCATTGAAATGGATGTTCTTGGTACCCAACCAGCTGCGGGACTTAGTAGTTTGAAGGCAGCCTTCCTCAGCGGGAGGAGACTTGGATATTCTATCTAACTCAGGTTTTAAAGTGAGGTAGAAAAAAGGATTTGACCTCCCCAGGAAAGCAGAAGAGTCTAAGCTACCCTGGTCTGCTTCCAGCTTCCACTTTCCCACCAGTCTCCACCTGCCTTCCAACCTTAAAAACGAAGCTTGCAAAATAATTTATTTTCCTACCCTGTGAATCTCAGGACCAAGGATTACTAACATCCTGTTTTGGGGGAGCTCTCTGCATCAGACAGCACAGCATCCTACCCAAGCCCACTCCTAACCCATCAGAGAGAATGTACAGCCGATTGGTTGAGGGGACAGTTTCTCTCTCCACTCAAACACCAGCATGACTTTGGAAGAGGAGAAATTTCTCTCCCACCACCCACATAAACCAAGGGGGAATTTTCCACAGCAGTCATCTTACTCTATTAAATTTTCTTTTGCTTAGAGATTTCAAAATACCTTTCATTATGTCTGTATATTTCCCAAAATGTGAAAATAAAAAGTATATGTGGACTTTATATTCTGAAGCTTTTCACTACAAAGAATTTCTCCATGTATGGATTCATTCTCTCCCTGCAGGTGGTAGAAAAGTAACGAGCCTACAGATGCTCGAAGCTCAGAACAGCACCAGGACACTCAACCTTCCTTCCCTCCTAACTCTCCCCAGCCTGCCCTGGGAGTAGCAGGTGAGATGATTCTCATAGGAAAGAAAGTTCATTAGCTACATGTTGGTCACATCGGGCACCTGTTATGGCCTCACCTGCACGGCTGGGAGAGTCACAAATGAAGGGAGTCCACATCAGACAGGGACCTTCAGGGACTTATTTCTGGGAGCCTGGCCATGACAGTGACATGAATCCTTGTTCTCAGGTTTGTTCCATGATCCTTGGCAATAATATCTGGTCACATGAGGGAGAAAAAAAATAGAAGGATTCTGGACTCTGATGGGAAAATGGTGCTGCCATATTTGAGGAAGTCAGCAGAAATTTAGGCAGGCTGACCTCAATTTGAGGAAATTGGGACCATTTGGACTTAGAACAAAGATGAAAAGGTATTGTTCACCGAAGGATTTTTCATCTTAGGTTTTCCACAGGATTTCTTTAGACAGTCCCTATAACATGTATCTGCAGATGACGTGTCTTCAAACCCTGGTGTTGCCACCACACTATCTGTGCCACCTTGTCCTGGACTCAATTTCCTTATCTCTAAAGTCTGAGAGTGGTAACACTCACCTCACACAGTTCCTGTGAGCAACAAAATTAAACAGCTACAAATCAAAACCACAATGAGATACCAATTCACACCCGTTAGGATGAATAAATCAAAAACAAAAAAAGAAAAGAACAAGGGCTGGTGAGGACTTGTAAAAATTGAAACCTCATGTGTTGCTGGTAGGGATGTAAAATGGCACAGCTACTATGGAAAACAGTTTGGCATTTTTTGGTCAAAAAATTAGACCCAAAATTACCATATGATTCAAGGATACAATTCCTAGGTATGTACCCCAAAGAACTGAAAGCAGGAGCCCAAGCAGACACCTGTACACCCGCGTTCACAGCAGCATTATTCACAATATCCAAGAGGCAGAAACAACCCAATGTCCCTCAGCAGATGAACAGACAAGCAACCTGTGGTGTATATGAACACGCAAGGAGTATTACTCTACCTGAAAAAGGAAGGGAATTCCAACACGTGCTGTTATGAACCCAGGCTGGATGAACCCTGGAAGCATTTCACTAAATTGAACCAAATCAGTCACAAAAGGACAAATATGATATAATTATGTTTATGAGAATGTTAGGGACTGAATGTTTTGTCCCCCAAAATTCCTATGTTGAAATCCTAACCTTCCAAGTTAGCCAAGTGAGGACCTAACCTTCCAGATAGCCAAGTGAGGACCTCTGGCTATCTGTACAATACAGAAGAGGGCCTTCACCAGGACACAACCGTGCTGGCACCTTGATCTTGGACTTCCAGTCTTCAGAAGTAAATGTGAGAAATACATGTTTAGTGTTTAAGCCACCTGGTCTGTTGTAATTTATTATAGCAGCCTGAACTGCCCACGACAGAGAAGTCAGGTCATAGAGACAGAATGTTGATCACCAGGGGCTGCAAGAAGGAGGAATGAGGAGTTATTGCTTAATGAATAGAGAGTTTCTGTTTGGGATAATGAAAAGTTCTGGAAATAGATAGTGGTGGTAGTTGCATAAAATTGTGAATGTACTTAATACTATAGAATTTCACACTTAAAAATGGTTAAAATAGTAAATTCTACATATATTTTAATATAAATATATTTTTTATTCACTAAAAAATATATTTATATGTAAATAAAAAATTTCTAGGCGGCACCCATAGCTCAGTGAGTGGGGTGCCAGCCACATACACGGAGGCTAGCAGGTTCGAACCTGGCCTGGGCCTGCTAAAACAGCAATGACAACAACAACAACAACAACAACAACAAAAATAGCCAGGCATTGTGGTGAGCACCTGTAGCCCCAGCTACTCAGGAAGCCGAGGCAAGAGAATCGCTTAAGCCCAAGTATTTAAGGTTTCTGTGAGTTGTGACGTCACGGCACTGTACCCAGGGCGACAGCTTGAGACTCTAGAAAACAAAAAATTCTAGAAAATACTACATAGATGAAAACAATCTCTGGAACAGGTCTTCCACTTATGTTAGTTGAGTCTGCCCAGGTCATGGCTCACCATGACCACAGGCACTGTGGTGAATCCCCTGGCCCACTGATACACCCATGCCCGTGCCAAAGCCCCAGCATCTATGTCTTTTGTTTGTTTGTTTGTTTGAACAACCTTCCAAATGATTTTAGTGACAACACTGCTATGTGGTGCTGACATACTGATCTAGCCCTTGATCAGACTGTTGCCAGACCAAGGAGTCCGTCTGCCTGTCACTCACGCCGATCACTGGAAAAGCCAAAGAGAGATCAACAGTTTCACTTTTATTTACAGAAAAACCAGCAATTCCAGATAACGGCAGGGATATCGCCCCAAAGAGCTGTTCTGCCCCCTCTCTTTCCCTTTGTCACTTTTTATTATCACAGTAAAAGTAAACATCAGCAACACTAAATCAAACAGATTCCCCCTCGTAGGTTGCAAAGTTTCATAGTATCCTCTTATCTTAAAGTAGTTATATCTTCAAAGCATTTTTACTATAGACTAAATTTATAGTTAGTCAACACTTCACTGGAGGCACAGAGTGCCCTGGGTCCTTCACTAGTCCCATGAAGTCCAGTTCCCCAACTTCCCTATGACAGTAACCTTGGAAGTGAAGAAACAATCTCCAGATGTTGGAAGGTAGGCTCCTCCGGCCTGACCAGCAGTGCCCTGCATGAAATGGCCATTCAGGTTAACAGAGCTTGGTAATATGACCAGGCAGGATTTGGGGTACCTGGTGAGCAGTATCATCTTTTATTCCAGGGTAGAACACAAGTACTATCATTTTCTCTATGTGCCGTGATGTAAGACTGTTGGGTAGGAAGCACTGTTTAGGTAAAGTCTGCCTTTACAAGGAGCACGGCAAGGTTATCAGCCTCAAGGGGGTGGGTAAACTGACCCTCTGAGGCCTAATAAATATTGAGGGTCACTTGGGAACTAATATTTATGGGGCAATCACAATCTGCCTGGGACTTTGCACATTGTATCCCCAAGGTTCCCAAGACCCCAGTGAGGAATGTGCAATGAATCCCATTTTACAGATGAAGAAACAGAGGCTCAGAGGTATTAAGTAACCTATCACATTGCAAGCATGTGGATTGGCCTGAATTCACCTCTGGGTCTGACTCCCAATGCTTTGTTTGCTCCACTGCAGTCTCTTTCAACTTCCTTCTCTTACAGCCCCAGAATGTGTCTCATGACACAATCTGAAATTCAAAGTAGTCTAGAAGCAAACCCAAAGTCATGGCGTGGTGGTAACCAGAAAATGGAGCTCCTGGAGAAGCCAGGCCCACCTCCCCACATCCTCCTTCCAAGTCCCAACTTGCTATTTCCTGTGTCTGGGCCACAGGCAAAAGATCTAGCCCAAAGCCAATGTCACATCCATCCTAGTGTCCTTTTCTTCTGTGAAATAACTAAAACTGGGTCATCTCTGAAAAGTGAACCTTCATGTGGCCCAAGAGCTCTAAGCCACTACTTTTCCTGATAAATCCCACTTGGCTCCTTCTCTTAAGGGGCCGGCTGATGTGTACATGAACTTGCATCCAGTATTAATTATCATTCTTTCCTTGCTGACAACACATATAATGGCCATTAATTCAGCTTAGTGTTAGAAATATGCACTCCTGGGGCAGACTGTACAAAGAGATACCATTTATTTAGATTTAAAAAAGAGTGATGTTTGTCCAGCGCATCACTTAGTACACTGCAGGGTGACAGACACAGCTATAGGACAGAACCAAGTCACCGCCTGCTCCATTTAGCACCTTCCTTTTTATCCATCTATTTTATTGTGTTTTGCAGAAACCTAGGATAAAGTTTGAAGAATGGTATGCTGCACAAGTGAATAAGGGTTAGAGATGATGAGGGCAGCAGAGACTGAATCCCCTGCCCAGCTCCTCCTGGCACAGAAGCACCCACTGCAGGAGCCATGACCATTTGTGTGCTGAGGACAACCTTAAACCAAGTCACCACTGAGAATCCAAGGGCCTGAGGCTTGTTGTCTGAAGTATCTGAGGGAAGCTATCCAAACACAGTCTGAGCAAGTCTCTGTCCTCTGGGACTGTTCACTGGGTTCATTTTCACATCCCCAGTTCCATTGTTAAGTGGTGTCATTTACTGTAAGATACTGGTGGGATTCCGGGGTGAACGACAACTACTACTGCCACCTGGGCCAAACAGGGGATCACTCAGAATTCGCACAAGTAGCAACTTCATTCTTCACATGGAGCCGCATAGATTGCCCATTACTGTTGCCTTATACCCTCACAAAACCCCCAGTACCCGTGGACCTTATTTGGAAATAGGGCTTTTGCAGATCTAATGAAGTCAAGATGAGGTCATGAGAGCAGGCCCTACTCCGATATGTGATCTTGTAAGAGGAGGAAACACCCAGCGAAGACAGACACGCAGGTGATGACAGAGGCAGAAATCAGAAGGCTGTAGCTGCCAGCCAAGAAGAGGGTTGACAGCCACCACCAGACACGAGGAAGAGGCAAGGAAGGGATTTACTGAGAGCCTCAGAGAGAGTGCGGCCTTGCTGACATGGTGATTGCAAACTTCTGGCTTCCAGAATGGGGAGAGAATATATTTCTGCTGTTTCTAGCTCCCCAGTTTGGGGCACTCAGCTACAGCAGCCGGAGGAAATAAATCCACTCCCCTTTCCTAAGAGTCCATTTGGTCTGGTCTCTGCGGTCAAGGTGTCCACGTGTAGCAGACGAGCTCTGCCACCCTACATTGTGTTCTTTCTTTTGGTTTTGAGGCAAATTAATTAACATGATACAGAAATGAGAGAATGCAAATGCTGAAGCCCTCACTTTAAGCCCTCATACTCTTTTGTTCTCCGTTATTGCACCAAATTATTTAATTGGTTCTCTCTGATTGTGTTCAGACACAGAAAAGAACACAGTCCATTGTGAGACTCCCTACAACCATAATGCAATATCAAATTCAATTCCCATCAAAAGTGCTCGCTGCTAAAAGCCTGTTCTGTGGCTGCAGATTAATGAAGATCTGCACCGAGCAAAGTGGTGGTCGTAGAGACATTATTTTCCTCCAATAGAAGGTCTATTCTTGAAGAACAATGAAAGCATAGAGAAGCGTTAGTCTGCTTACGGATAGAAATAAATCAAAATGAATAAGAGAGTTGATGGAAACAGTCTGAAAGTAGCAGAGTGAATTCTGAAAATACCGTTTTTGTTTTGTGAGGACAATTTCTTTCCTTCCCCCCCCCGGAACCCCCCTCCCCTGTCCCTCATAAAATGCTGCTAGGTACAGGATCAAAAGCTATGGAGTGAAGGACAAATCTAAAAATTCAAAAGCCAGATAAAGATAATCAACGTTTTGTCAATGCAACCCCGCCTGGCCATGGGGAGGGATGTGAGAGAACTCTGGAACACAGGGGAGTAACTTTGGGCAAGGGGAAGCCACATGCAAAGAGGACACAGCTGTAAAGATGGAGAACAGTAACCACGCCGCTTTCAGTGAATTAAACTTTTAGGTGACTTGACTTTTTTCTGCTACCGTTGTTCTTGGACTGTTGAGTTTTTTACTGCTTCATTCTCCACTCTCAGTGTCCCCAAAGTCTCTTGCCTTGGAATGGTCTGTTGCCACTTCTCTTCCACCCATCCTAATTTGAAATTCCATCTAAATTTCATGAAGGATTCCTCAACCTGACCATATCAGCTGTCCTTAACCTCTGCCCCTTCCTAATCTCCCCAGGCATATATTATCTGCACTGCACTTTTGATACAGGCGTATCCAATATGGCAGCCACCAGCCTCCATACTGCAGCTACTGAGCCATCTAAAATGTGGCTGGTCCAAATTAAGATGTGCTGTAAGTTTAAGATACACACTGGATTTCAAAGACCTAGTAAAAAAAAAAAATAGGACGAAATATCTCAATAATTTTCAAAATATAATTAATGTTGAAATGATATCTTGGTTTTATTGGGTTAAAATTATATTATTAAAATTAATTTCCTTTATCTCATTTTTCTCTTTGAAATGTCTCTACTAGACAATTTAGCAATGGCATCTGTGGCTCACATTTGTGACTTGCAGCACCGCTAAATACAATAGAAGATGTAGATCTCCTATGGCCACCTAAAATGGCAGCATCTTAAGCCAGCATTATAAATATAAGAAGATAGACTGTAGCATTTAAATATAGGATCAAGCTCTCCAAGTGAGAATCAAATTCCAAGCATCCTTGGACTCACCTGTCTATGGGGCCTACTGTTTCTAAGCCTTGCAAAGACTGCTCTTGCAGGCGGGGCAGATGAACTAGACTTAGCACCTTCAGCCTTCTCCTTCTATTCCCCTTTCTTCCTTAGGAGGCATTTCCACCCTCCATCCTTTGATGCTCAGTGTTTTCTTGCACTACCTCCATGGTGTCCTACCAAAGCTCCATTCATGTGTCAGGGTGAATGATTGATTATTCTTTTTCTTTCTTTCTTTCTTTCTTTTTTTTTTATTGTTGGGGATTCATTGAGGGTACAATAAGCCAGGTTACACTGATTGATTGATTATTCTTAATGTATGGCCTCCATCAAGGCACTGTCTTTTTAGAAAAGGCAAAAAGAAAAATTAGCTTAAACCAAGTGATACTACATGTATCAGGAAGCCACAAGAGAGAGGCCAGGTGCAGTGGGTCATACCTGTAATCCTAGCACTCTGGGAGGCCAAGGTGAGACGATCTCTTGAGGCCTGGACTTCAGGGCTACAGTGAGTTATGATTGGGTCTTGGATGACAGAGCTCCCAAGAGCTGTTTTTTTTTTTTTTTGTCTCTAAAAAAACAAACGAAAAAAAAAAAAACCAACGATCTATAAGTTTGAGTCTGGCAAAAAAAAAAAAAAAAAAAAGAAAGAAAGAAAAAAGAGAAGAAGCTGCATGAGGAAGCACCATTTTAAACATGCAGTCTTGGTGAAGCCACTGATGTCACAGTACCCTATTGAATGCCTATACTTCATTGTCTGAATTGCCTTGTGAACAGAACTACTCACAGAGGAGTCCCACCTGAGAGCCAGAGTGGGACTCTACCATCTGGCCTGAGGCCCGTAGACCAGGTTTTTTCAGTCATCATTGCTCACCAGTATCTTCTCTCTGGCTACTGGAGAGTCACCATTGGTCTTTCATTTGATTTCCCATCCTCCCTGAGGACTTCCATCTGCTCTGCTCACCCTCATGCCTGTGCTATGTGCTTTGCATGGTTGATACCACCATGAACCCTTCTTTCTGATACACCGGCCCCATAGCTGTTTCACCCCAAACCTACAGAGATCATAACCGGCAATGACTTAATGTCTAATTCTCAGCACATCACCAGAGATCCTCAATTCACACGGTTTTGTTTGATCTCCATGAATTTGAACTTTATCACCACAGCCTAGTTCCTCCATCTTATCTAGGGGCATTTCCTTATCTTTGAGTTCCTCTGTTCTGCTAACACTTCTATCTCATAATTATTCACGGATTTGGAGACAACAAAGTACTAACTCAATTTTTTCCTCACTTAGTAGCCGATAACCCCTCTCTTACTGAGCTTTGAGTCGCATTCCTACCCAAGTCTTTTCCTCTCTGAAATTACAATTTGATCCTTATCTCATGACTCTTTGCACATGAATTTTCCTCTTTTTTTTTTTTTTGAGACAGAGTCTCACTATGTCACCCTTAATAGAGTGCCTTAGCATCATAGCTCACAGCAACCTCCAACTCTTGGGCTTAAGCGATTCTCTTCTCTCAGCCTCCCAAGTAGCTGGGACTTCAGGCTCTCACCACAAAGCCCATCTATTTTTTGTTGCAGTTGTCATGCTTGTTTAGCAGGCCCAGGCCACGTTCGACTGGCGCCATACCCACTGTGCTAAGGGCGCTGAGCTGAATTTTCCTCTTATAGAGGAAATCAAGACCACTCAATTACTATTTCCTTGATCTCCCCCATTGCTACCTCAGCTTTTCTGTCTATGTCATCACAGATGCTTATTTCACTCTTCTTTCCCTGGGGAAGAACCACCCTTGCTCCTTTAGAAGCAACTCCTACTCCCTCCAGAAATTTGCTTTATAAATTTTGTATCCTCTTTTTCCACTATCTTCAATCTCTCCCTTTTCTCTCACTCTTTCCTTTCTGCCTGCTTAATTCTAAAAATCTTTCCTATCTCGATTCTCCTTTCCTGCTAAGTGTCTTTAAAAGCTATCCTATACTCATCCATTTGTTTCTTCTTACTACTCTTCCAACTGGGCTCTGGAAACTTTTGAGAACGTCGCCTCCTTTTCAAATCCAGTGACTTCTAAGACTTCACGTTACTCTACTTCAGCATAGCCTTTGTTGTAACTGACTTCTTACTCATTCCTAAAATTGTAACAGTTTTAGGTTTTACCTATAGGACGATTTCCTGGGTCACTTCATACATTGCCAAAGTTTCTTCCATATGTTTTTATGACTCCACTTTCTTTCCCTACCCTCTAAATATAAGTCCTCAAGATTTTGTCTTGAACTTGCTATTCACATGACATTCACTTCTCTTACTTGTCCATTTAGCAAGGCTGACCCCCAAACACACACACACACACCCATATGCACCACACACACAAATAAGATCTCACTCCCAACCTCTAGGTCTGGCAGCTCCATGATCCACTGCATGTCTCCCAACCTTTTCGTGTCCAAATGTATCTTTCTTCTTCTCCTCCAAGCCATCTCCTCCTTCTGACTTCTCTTATCTGTTCTCTAGTCACTGGTGCTTAAAATCTCAGACCCATCTTGACCTTCACTCTCAGAGGTAGGCACATGCTGTTGACTCTGACCCAGCACTGTGCCCTGTGCTGCTATCCCCTTCCATTTTCGCAAGGTCACCTCTACTAAGGTCCCAGTAATGCCTTCCTTAGATTGTTGTTAAAAGCCTTTTGTTGGCTCGGTGTCCATAACACAGTGGTTCCGGTGCCAGCCACATACACCGAGGGTGGTGGGAACAAACACGGACCGGGCCAGCTAAACAACTGCAAAAAAAAAATAGGCATTGTGGCAGGCATCTGTAGTCCCAGCTACTTGGGAGGCTGAGAATCGCTTAAGCCCAAGAGTTTGAGGTTGCTGTGAGCTGTGACGCCACAGAACTCTACCAAGGGCAACATAATGAGACTCTGTCTCAAAAAAATAAAATAAAATAAAATAAAAATAAAGTCCTTTCGTCAAATGCCTTAGGTCTGATTCTAGGATTTATAATAAGTCCACAGGGCAGATAACTATAATACTACACAAAAGTCCTCAGCAATCCAAGACAAGCCCCAACATATATCGGGGATGACTCAGTCTATAAACGTATGAATGCAACATGTTTTCATTTATTTTCTCTATAAAATTAATTTTTATTTTAAGGCCTTGGGAAATAAGGGATACTCCAATTGTAGTAAAATCAGGTTTCTATTCCCTTGGAATGGAGACAAAATGGAAAGCTCTGGGAGATGTAATTGTCCCCTGACATTGAGTCTCCATGACATATACTTCAGTGTCCTCAACAAAGTCACTGTTGAAACATTACTTAGTGTCCTTTATAAATAACTAACGTTTATTTGTGCTTTCACGTGTATACAGCCTTTCATTCAATCTTCTTACTTTACATGTCTGGGGGAATAGAGAAACTTTTCTGAAACGTTTTATCACACAATCTGACAACAAGTCATCCTAACATATTTACTTTTGTCTTTGTAATTTGAAACTTCACAACCAAATATAGTGTTCAATTCGAGAAAGAATTTTACTCTGCTACTGTGTAATCTCCATGTGAGCAGGGACATATCACCTTTCCATCCTTGATGCCAAGCACATTGCCAGGCATATATATGATCAATGAATGTTTACAGAATAAATGAATGCATTTCCTCCTGGTTGTGCTACAATTATCTTACTAATTATGCTATTTCTGATCTACATTCATGTAAGCTTTATTGTGTGTCACTTCAAATCCTTTTTTTTTGGAATTAGGTGGGAAATAAAAAGAGAGAGGAGAAAATAATGGAGTGGAAAAAATATAGAATGGCAGGGCAGTGTGAAAATGGTCTCTGTGCAACTCTACTAGTTGACAATTTAGCATTTTTCTTCTCATTTTTAAAAAGCCTATATATTTTTTCTATGTCCTTTATGATGAATTCTTTTTTCCTAAATGAACCAATCCATTAAATATTTGATATATGTAAAAACAAATAATAATCAGATCTGGGAAGGGCAGAGGCTTCATCTATTCATCCCAAAACCATAAACTGGGTTGCAATTGGGTGATAGGCCTTATACTAGGCATGAGAGGATTCAAAGCTGGATAGAAAATGCTCCCCTGTCTACTTAAGAGACAGATAAACATACAAACAATGCAGGGACAGCCCTGGGTATTACAAACAACGCAGGGACAGCCCTGGGTATTGGGTACAGTGAGAGCACAAGTTATAACACTGAGAGGATTATGTGAGTTGAATTCTGAAATTTGACAAGTGCTCTCCAGGTAATGAGATGGGATTGCTGATAGGAAGAGAATTCCAGCCTGTCTTTTTACACATTCTTTTAGAGCAAGAAACACATGGAAGTTCTAACTTCACACATAAGGCTGGTTGCCTAAAAAGAATTACTTAAACCTAATTCAGTACTGTGTTAGCTAAAGGTGTATTTAGATTTTTTTTTTCCTTTTTTTTTTTTTTTTTTGTAGAGACAGAGTCTCACTTTATGGCCCTCGGTAGAGTGCCGTGGCCTCACACAGCTCACAGAAACCTCCAACTCCTGGGCTTAAACAATTCTCTTGCCTCAGCCTCCCGAGTAGCTGGGACCACAGGCGCCCGCCACAACGCCCGGCTATTTTCTGGCTGCAGTTTGGCCGGGGCCGGGCTCGAACCCGCCACCCTCGGTATATGGGGCCGGCGCCCTACTGACTGAGCCACAGGCGCCACCCTGTATTCAGATTTTTAAGAGACCAATTCTTTTGCCTCTGAAACCTTGGGTACATAACCCCCAAATTTCTAGAGAAATGGTGTCGTCTGGTTCTCCAGATTGCACTCTGAGCGCTTTGAATTCAACTTAGCATGAAAAATCTTTATAAAATAAAGCAATTAAAAGTTGGATATTGTTGCTATTGAAAAAATATTCTTTATGAAGAAGTTGATTTCTTTGATATACTATTCACTTCCCTTGGGGAAACACCCTCAAAAAAGGACAATATTTTTACAGCAAATAATCTATTACTTTAAGTTCATTTAAATTGATTTGATAATCTGTTTCAACTCCTGTGGCAAATTTCTATGTGGAAAGGATTTTAATTAAAATAAAAGTAATATATGCACATGACTAAAAAAAAATAAATGAATATTACAAAGAGCTTACAATGGTAAGAATAGCTTCTTGCTCAACCCTTCCCATCCGCAGCCATCCCTGGAGATAACCATTATAAACAATGTACTCTATTGTTCGTACTTCCAGTGGTTACTCTAATATCTCTGAATGATATATCCACTTCCATTTCGCTATTTCCCAGGGAGATTTGACTTCACTTATACACTTCATCTCCATACTTTAACAATCACTTGCTTTTACTTCTACTAATTTACTTCTGTAAGTTAATAATTATGTTTAAACTTCTATTTTTTATTCTGTGAGCTAGAGAAAGTGCATCTTAACTCCCAACTTTGTAAGGTAAGGGTAGTGGTTCCTCAATCCTTCTCTCCAGCAGATTTCCCCAGCTCTTATGTGCCAATTTCTGTTGGGTGTACTGTCTTTTGATTATAAAAAAGTTACTATGTTAAGATAGTTCACTGCAGATTTAACGTCCTGATAGAATTGTATTTCCATCACTATACAAGCAAAGTGATATCTTCAATTCCATGTACCAAGTATTGTTACAAAGGAATTACCTTTATTATACACCATCACTTATTGAATCATTTGCCCCATTTTTATTTGCTTTGGAATCACATCATGTGTCGCACAGCTTTTAGACTTTCCATGAGATTCTGATTGGCTCTGTTATCTGGTTGAGAGAAGATGCATGTGCTTTCTTTTTCTTTTTTTTTTTTACTTCATTGGGATGAATTTAAAAAATTCATGAATTAAAAATTTTTTAATTCAAGGGATTCATTGAGGGTACAAAGAACTGGGTACATTGATTGCATTTGTTAGATTTATAGTCTTATCTATAAGTCTTATTTATAAATCTGTAATATTTATAAGATTATAAATTATAACTGTGTCCTCTTATAATTGTGTCCCACCCCCCCAAAAGGTGTGCCACACACTGTGACCCCCCACCTCCTCCTTCCTTCCCTCTTTCTCCTCTCCCCTTCCCCCACCTTCCACCATATACTAGGTCATTATTTGCCCTCATATCAGGATTGAGTCCATAGGATTCTGGCTTCTCCATTCTTGTGATGCTTTACTAATAATGTGTTCCACTTCCAGCCAGATTAATACAAAGGATACAAAGTCTTCATCTTTTTTTAGTGGTTGAATAATAATACCTTAGGTATCGATCAGCTCTTTACTCATTTGTCTAGTACTTGGAATCAAGTTTACTCTTTTTACACTAACTGGAACCAGTTGCTTCTTAATTGGACCATCACTTTTTTGGTATTGCTTTTTCTCTCCCAGGAATTTTTTGGTTCCCGTTTTATCTCATGTACTCTGTATGTTTAGTAAATCATTGAGTTATTCCAACATCTTCATTTTTCTATCCCTTTCTGGAGGTCTTCTTCAGGGAGATTTCTATCTGCTTGCCTTAGTCTAAACTGATTATTTGCTAGGCCTCTTGCACACCTGTCTTCCTGGAATTACCCTTCTTGCCTCTTCTGGATTAGATCTATAATTTTTGGATTTACTCTCTCAGTTTACTGACCCATATCCTTAAATAATTTCCAAAAAAAGGGTATATGAAAAATAAACTTTACAAGCTTTCATGCACATGAAAGTACATTTATTCTGTCATCATGACTGATGAATACCCTGGCTGGGTATAAAAATCCATTAGAATGCTGCCTTTTTTCCCCCTGAAGAACCAAGGCCATAGTATAAAATGCTTCTTTTCTAGAACTTTAAAGGCACGTACATGGCCTATTAGTGTCCAGAATTGCTGATGAAAAAGTCTTATGATAGTTTAATTCTTTTGAAAATAATCTACCTTTTTCCTCACTAAATGTTTTAAATATATATGATCCTTCTTTTCATTCTACAATTTTATAATAACTGTCTAGGTGGGGAAATTTTTATGCAAACCAGCAGTCCCCTTCAAGTTGAAGATTTGAGCCTCTATTTAGTGCTAGAAAATGTCCTTACATTTTTGTTATTGTTGTGTTTTGCTAATTCCTACATGTCCAATTTATCCATACTTTCCTTTCCGTAACTTTTTTTTTCCTCTATTTTTTTTTTGAGACAGAGTCTCACTATGTCACCCTTGGTAGAGTATCGTGGCGTGAAAGTTCACAGCAACCTCCATCTCTTGGGCTTAAGTGACTCTCTTGCCTCTGTCTCCCAAGTAGTTGGGACCACAGGCGCCCGCCAAAAGGCCCAGCTATTTTTGTGCTGCAGTTGATTAGCTGTCCCGGGCTGGGTTCGAACCGGTCACCCTCGGTGTATGTGGCTGGTGCTGTAACCGCTGTGCTACAGGTACCAAGCCACCTTTCTGTAACTGTCATTAATTCTGTATTGGCTCAGTTGAACTGAGCTTTTTTTTCCCCTCCTATTCCTTGTCCTTTTTTTCCCCCTCCTATTTCTTATCTCAGAATTGGTTTCCATTTTTTATTTTTGAATATCCTATTTTTATTTCAACAATCAAGTGTTTCATTTTCAAGAGTTTTCGAATCATTTCTTTCCATGATATATTATTTTTATTTTCTGGATGTAATAAAGATTCTTGAATCTTTGTAAGAATTTCCACTAAAGAATTTATCTTTAAGTAGTTTATTTTGTCCTGTTCTTTGAATTATCTCTGCTTTTCCTTAATCATTTTCTCTGTTAGGCTTTTTTCAAATATCTAATGATTCTTGACTAACCATTCATGTTCAAGAATGAGGCCACAGGAAGGCAGATGAGGAGCTCAGTGTATACTGAGATATCAATTGGATGTAAATGTATGTGCCTTGCTCCTTCTTCTCTAGTAATTTCCCATCCACTCTCTTTCATTCAGAAAACGTTGTTCATCCCCTCATCCACTTACGAACCTCTTCATTTTTCTTCGTTGCATAGGATTATACTTTTTAAAATTTTCTTTACTTTGACTTCATGGATCCTGGGAGTGGCAGTAGGAACACACGTGCTAAGTCTAAAATAGTCCACTGAAATCATAACAATTTTTCATCTACACACATGTTAGGTGTGGAGTAACTTAAAAAGGAATTTGGGTTCCTTTTATATTTATTTTATTTACTGGAGAGTTTATCAGTGAAGAATGGCTTTGACTGCAAGTAACAAATTCCCCAACTGACATTGGCTTAAACAAGTCAAGGGCTATTTTTGTCCATGTAAGGAAGTTTGCAGTTAGGTAATAAGGAGTGTTAGGCTTTATTTATTATTACCTTTTTTTTTTTTTTTTGCAGTTTTCGGCTGGGGCTGGGTTTGAACCCGCCACCTCTGGTATATGGGACCAGAGCCCTACTCCTTGAGCCACAGGTGCCACCCTATTATTATTATTATTATTATTTTAGAGACAGAGTCTTACTCTGTTACCCCAGGCTAAAGTGCTGTGGCATCAGCCTAGCTCACAGCAACACCAAACTCCTGGGTTCAAGCGATCCTCCTGCCTCAGCCACCCAAGTAGCTGGGATGACAGATGCTCACCGCGATGCCTGGCTAGTTTTTCTGTTTTTAGTAGAGGTAGGATCTCACTGTTGCTCAGGCTGGTCTCGAGCTCCTGAGCTCAATCGATCCTCTCACCTCAGCCTCCCAGAGTACTAGGATTACAGGCATGAGCCATCATGCTCAGCCAGTCTCAATTTTTCTTGAAGGCTGCTAGCCCTTCCTGCACTTATTGTTCCCGGGGTTAGGACCACCCCTAGGAGACTGCAAGGCGCATGGCCATCAACATTTCTTTTTTAAAAGGAAGGAAGGTTAAGATGAAACCCAGGACTTTTTCTTGACTTACAAATTCTTGGCATACTAAATATTTATTATATATTTTATATATTAACAGCTGTGCCAGTCACAGCCCCATATTCTTGAGAAGTCTGCCATAGCAAGTGTACCTAGGATGCTAATGCCCTCTCCAGAAAGCTTTTACTCCTCTTTAAAAAGTTTAGAGGGCACATGTGCATTTAATTTCAAAAGGTGTATATTATCCCCACACCCCTGCGCCCACTTTACCACAGGACTGGCAGGAAAAAAAGAGATATACCATTTAGGACTACATTTTGCTACAAGTGATGAAAATAAAAAATAACAGTGTTTTAAACAAAATAGAAATGTATTTCTTCAACATGAAAGAGCACCAGAGATAGCAAATCTAGAGCTTATAAAGCAACTTCATGAAATTGTCATGGTCCCAGGCTCCTTCGAGGCTCTGCTTCACTCACGTGCAGCTTCCCCCAATGGTCCAAAATGGCTGTTGGAGCTCCAGCTATTACAGCCACATACTATACAGCAGAAAGGACTAAGGGGCACAAGTAAGGGACACTTTAAGAACACTCCCTGGAAGTTGCACATGACACTTCCTATAAAACATTGTTCCCAAATGTGGCCACACCTAGCTACAAAGGAACCTGGGAAAATTCATCCTGATTCCATGTGGCCAATTAAAAATCAGATATTCTGTTAGTAAGAAAGAACAGATTTTGAGGTCTGATATTGTTTGGATGTTTGTGCCCTCCAAATCGCATGTTGAAATTTGATCTCCAGTATTGCTGGTGGGGCCAAAGGAGAGATGTCTGAATCATGAGGGCAGAGCCCTCAGGAAGGGCTTGGGGCCCTCCCTTCGGTAATGAGGGAGTTCTCACTTGATTAGTCCACTAATTATTTAGTCCACAGGTTATTTAAAGGAACCTGGCACCTCCTCTTCCTCTCTCTCTCCCCTCTTCTCTCACCAGGACACACCTGTTCCCTCTTCTTTCCACCGTGACTGGAAGCTCCCTGAAGCCTTCACAAGAAGCAGATATTGGCAGCATGCTTCTTGTATAGTCTACAGAACTGTGAGCCAAATAAACCTCTTTCTCAGTCTTAGGTGTTCCTTTATAGCAATGCAAAATGGACTAACACAGAGTCAAAGGCCTTTTGGTCACCACAGAAAACTGATGACACTTAACAAGGCTTTCTACTCTATTGCACCCAATATGCCAGGCCCTGTCCTGAGTGTTCAGCGTAACATTAACTTATTGAATTCTCTTAACAACCCTATGAACTAAGTGCTGTTATCTCCATTTTTCAGATGAGAAAACGAGGTATACAGAGATTATTCTATTTGTCTGAGACCCAGTACACAGCCTAACATAGCACTTCTTTCCCTAAAGTATTTAATCAATACTTTCTGATGATCTTGACAGACAATGAAAATGCTGTTGAAGGTCTCTTCAAGGCTGATTTAAGGCTATTACTTTGAATAATTATGTTTGTAAAGGGTTTTTAAATTATTGATGTTTATTTTCTAAGACCTGTGCTAGGAAGCATGTATTTCTAAGCTGTGTGCTTGAGACAATGAGCCCTCATGATTAGACCGTTTGTCTAAATATCCCAAGGAGCACTGGTACCCAGAGGGTAATTTCAAATTGCTGGACCTTGGGGTGTGGCCAGTCCTGACTTCGTGTGGTGTGGACTTGTGCCTTGGTCTCAAAGATCTTAGGAAGTGGCTCTATAATGGGAAAAGATCAGAATTTGGGGGTGAGCTGAGAAAGGACCCACTAAAGACTAGACATAGTCTAGTAAGGCTGGGGGAAGGGATCGGCCACCTTTTTGAGGTTAGTATTTTCCTGTTTTTTTTTCTGGGCATCCTTTTAAAGTCCTGAAAATGTAATATGACCGTGGACTTCTATCACTAGGACAACTAAACCAAGAAATCTATAAGCAAAAAATCTACATTTCCAGAAAGCACTGTCACGTATGTTTACTCATTTTCTTCCAATTCCAGCTGCCACCTTAGCGGCAGAGTGCTCCAGAACAGTGGCTGGTCATGAGACGCTTTGGATTATTTTGCTGAGAATTTTTACATATTTCACATAAAACATAGACTGTACTGTGTATTACAGTTTCCTCATCCTGTAGGTCATCTGCCAAATAAAATATCAGGCAGGAAAGTCTGAGAGATTTTGTGTGTAGACCTCTCTCTCACACACTTTTTTTCGCATTCCTTAAAATATATTTCCTCTCATAGCAACAAAGAAACTTTAGCTCCAGAAAGCTTTGTGCTGTGTTCTAACGTTCATCGTCCCCTTCCCGCAGCCCTTTTTCTCTGGCTGCTTGGTGTATATCATTCATTGCAAGTTTACTTCATTCCCCTGGATTCATAGCTGATGCTCTCTGGACCATAAAATTTCAGCTGCAAAACCAGAACATCTCATTATTTCTGAAATATCAAGCTTGTATCTTCTTGATAAATAATTCCTACTAGTATAATGTATCAGACTAAAACATATTTTCTGAGGCCAGTGAGGTTAAAGCGGCAATCTCACCTTTTTTAATTTTTTTGCCCTGAAGACAGTGATTTCCATATATAGAGTGACCCCGGTTTGTGTTGAACATGGGGAATGAGGATGAAGCATGAAACGACACATATTGCTGTCAGAGATTTGAAATGAGGCCTGCTAACCTGTAGGCAGCCTTCAAGACTAATCAGGCCCTCACATTACCAATCAGATAGCTGCATAGCTTAGCTGGCAACGGGCTGGGAAGTTTTCCCTTTCTTCTTTCCTCTTCTCTTTTCATTTTTTTTAATCACAGTCATTGACAAACATTACATTTTAATGCAATTCTTCTTTCTCTCTACTACGACACTGCAAAAAAAAAAAAAAAAAAAAAAGAGCAAGTCTCCAGGACACCCTATCTCCAAGACACTGGTCTCATCTGGCTTCCCTCATGCTTGAAAAGTGGGTGCGACTCTTTGGGTTTGCTTTTGAATATACATCAGTCAGCAGTGCTTAAACAGGTGATAACATTTTTACTCTTTCAGTTGACGAGAGTCAACGCTCTGGAATCCGGCCACTTGCTAAAGTTGGCTGCCCGTTCTAGCACAAGAAGTTTTTTTTAAGGAAATCGTGTCATCACTCTGGGTTTTGTTTGTTGTGCACGGCAGTGTAGCAACATTGGGAAAGGAAAGAGGTTTTTTAAAAAAATGAGTAATCTGTTTTCTGCTTCCTCAAGTCCTCTCTTTTCGTGTCTGTTTCATAAATAAGGAAATCGTCCAAAGTCTTGCCAAAAAAAGTCTTTGCCCCAAGTTAAAATATGTATGTGTGTGTGATATACATATGTGTTTATATGTTTACATATATTAGTTTAACGTGTGTATATTTGAGATATACATGATATATATCTGATATGTATGTGCATATAGTGCCTCAGTCTATGGTATATATATGTATACCGGAGGTATACACACACACATAAGCACAATTCTGGTGACTTAAATCAAATCATTTCAACTGTCAAACATTCCACTAGTGTTGGTGCTTCTCCTCTGGTAGTTTTCCACAATGTCAAGAAACACCACGGTGCTGGTACACCTTAGAGAGAATTCATTTTCTCTTCTGAAATTGTAAATAGTGGTAACTGCAACATTGGTTCCAACTTGTGGATCTTGGACCTTTGGTAAGCCATGAATTCTTTCAAGCAGTCTTTGCATCCATATGTATACGAAGCCTCCTCAGGAGGCCGAATCAGCAATATTCATGTCTATAGGACAGTTTTTAAAAATATGTATGTTATTAGGTGTCTAAAATTATAAAATTTGTTTACTAGAATTATTGAATTGATGCTGTCATTACATATTTTCTCCATTAAAAACACACGTCCTTAGAGATCTATGTCATTATATACAGAGGATGCCAAAAAGAGGCATACACATTTTTAAAAAAGGAAAAAACTATATTAAAATTGTATCCTCAATATTTACCGACAACAAAAGATGAATACAAGTCACACTGAGCACCTCTTATAATTACAAAAGTCAAAATGTGCCTTGATTATGACAAATTTAATGCAGTTTTTTCCTTTTTTTGAGACAGAGTCTCCCTAGGTAGAGTGGCGTGGCATCCTAGCTCACAGCAACCTCAAACTCCTGGGTTCATGTGGTCCTCTTGCCTCAGCCTCCTGAGTAGCTGGGACTCCAGGCACGCACCACAATGCCCAGGTAGTTTTTCTTTTTTTTTCTTTTTTTTGTAGAGACAGAGTCTCACTTTATGGCCCTTGGTAGAGTGCCGTGGCCTCACACAGCTCATAGCAACCTCCAACTCCTGGGCTTAAGCGATTCTCTTGCCTCAGCCTCCCGAGCAGCTGGGACCACAGGCGCCCGCCACAACGCCCGGCTATTTTTTGGTTGCAGTTTGGCCGGGGCCGGGTTTGAACCCATCACCCTCGGTATATGGGGCCGGCGCCCTACCAACTGAGCCACAGGCACCGCCCCCAGGTAGTTTTTCTATTTGTAGTAGAGACCAGGTGTCGCTCTTGCTCAGACTGGTCTGGAATATCTGAGCTCAACAATTTGCCCACCTCGACCCCCTCAGAATGCCAGGATTGCAGATGTGAGCCACTACACCCAGCCACAGTTTTTTCTTTCTTAAATTATATATACATTTTTTGGCACTTTTGTATTTTCTCCATTAAAAATACAATTGTATTTGAGTAGGGGGTGTGATATTTTTACCTTGAAGAAAGGACCTTATACAGAAAATAAGATTCGAATCCACTGAGTTGAGAAAGTGAGTTAGTGTAGATCAAGAAGGAGAGATGGCCAGATGCAGGGGCTAGAGGCCTAGGACCCCTGTAAACCGCTGAGGAAGTGTTACTTTCACTTTGACTCTGGGGCCTCCAACAAGGGATGGGGCCTCCAAGGAGGGATGGCCCTATCACATGTATCTCTCAAATGAGCCCCCAAAGCATGAGGTGACCAAATCAGCCAATAAGTAGCCTCTTCTTAGAATCTGGGTAGTCATGTTTTCTTTCTTTTTTAAATCACTTTGTTGAGGTAGGATTGTCAGACAAAAAACTACACACATTCAATGTATACAGATTGAGTTTGGAGATGAGTGCACACTTGTGAAACCATCACCCCGTAAATTTATGCCATAAATGCCATAAATTTATCCAATACCTCCAAAAGTTTCCTCCTTCCCTCTATTTATTATTATTATTGTGTGCGTGTGTGTGATAAGAACAGTTAACACGAGGTTTGCCCTCTTGGCAAATCTTTAAGTACATAAGACAGTGTTGTTTGCTGCAGCCACTGTGCTGTACGTCCATCTCTAGGACTTACTCATCTTACTCAGTCTCAGGTACCTGAGACTTTGTGCCTTTGATTGATACCTCCCCTGTCCCCTCTTCCCCTCAGCCCCTGGTAATCACCATTCTGTTCCCTGCTTCTGTGAGTTCAGATAGCCTAGATTCTTCAAAGAAGTCCTGTTTATATTAGGCAGTATTGTCTTTCTGTTTCTAGCTTATTCCACTTAATGTAATAATGTCCTCTAGATTCATCCTTGTTGTCACAGATGGCAGAATTTTCTTCTTTTAAAAGGCTGAAAACTATTCCACTATATGTACATGCCACATTTTGTTTACCAATTCATCCAACAATGAACGTTTGTTTTCATTTCTTGGCTATCGTGAATAATGCTGAAACAAACATGGAAATGCAGGTATTTCTTCAAGATCCTAGTTCCAATTCTTTGGGATGTGTTCCCATACATGGGTTTGCTGGATAATATGATAGCTCTATTTTTAATTTTTTTGAGATGCTTTTATACTGGCCATGTTTTTTTTTTTTCTGTTTGTTTGCTTTTTTTAATTGTTGGGGATTCATTGAGGGTACAGTAAGCCAGGTTACACTGATTGCATTTGTTAGGTAAAGTCCTGCTTGTAATTATGTCTTGCCCCCAGAAGGTGTGGCACACACCAAGGCCCCACTCCCTCCCTCCTTCCCTTTCTCTGCTTTTCTCTGAGAAAAGCATGACCTTAATTGTCATTAGTTGTCCTCATATCAAAATTGAGTACATAGGATTCATGCTTCTCCATTCTTGTGATGCTTTACTAAGAATAATGTCTTCCACTACCATCCAGGTTAATACGAAGGATGTAAAGTCTCCACTTTTTTAAATAGCTGAATAGTATTCCATGGTATACATATACCACAGCTTGTTAATCCATTCCTGGGTTGGTGGGCATTTAGGCTGTTTCCACATTTTGGCGATTGTAAATTGAGCTGCAATAAACAGAGAAGCTTTTATACTGGCCATTTTTTTTTACTAACTTTGTCATCGTACACTTCAGTAGATAATACATCAACTTGTTGTAAATGAATTTAGATTAGTATTTTTCAAACTTAAACATGTAGAGACCTCTTATAAGGGGAAAACTATTATCATGGAGGGATTATATATGATTTTTGATTATTAATGCTGCTTAAAAGATGCAAACAAAACTCAGTATAACTTCTTAATGCTTATGACCTTATTATAAATCAAGTATAATAAAAATAACAAAATTGTAGTTAGCAACATGATGTTATTTTGCTGAAACACCTTTGCAAATTTGTGATATGAAAATAGGTTGACTGCCACACATAGATTTTTTTTTGGGGGGGGCTTGGCTTATAATGCTTACCATGTGCCATGTGGTAATTCAATTCATTCACCATTTTTCTTGTTTAAACTATTTTAATTTTATAATACATTTGATTATCTTCAAAATGACAACATGAAACTACACTATTGTTATAGAGTATACCCACACTTCAGAGAATGCACCTTCAAGCATCTGAGGACCCCAGGTGGGGAAACAGTGCCTTAGAAACATAACATCCAATAATAGTGAAGGAAATACTAGGAGCAGCTCTCAGAGCACGCAAAGTGTAGTTCAAGCTCCCGGCTGGTAGAGCGAGTAGAGGCTGCAGCCTGGCTCGGCTCGGCTCCTGCGTTGCTGCCACCACCACAGCAAAGGCCCCTGCCCCGCTTCCACCACGTTAAAATGAGCTCCCGGAAAGTACAGGCCATTCAGGCCAAAAAGCAGAGGCCGAAAAGAGAGAAACATCTGAAAAATGTGAATGCGGGGGTGGGGGGGTGGAGACAAGATGGCTGACTGAAGCCAGCTTTCCACAGAGGCTCCCATCCAGAAGGAGAGTTAAAGGACAGAAATTTAGCAAGAAACCTGGTGGATTAGAGCTGCGGCAAGAGAGAAGGTTGAAAAACGCACATCAACCCTGCTGAGGCAAGCTGTAACCCCAAGGATACAAACAGACGGTACATAATCCATCACCAAGCAGATGGGAGTCCCCTCCCCCCTGAGAACAGCTCGGAATACCCCATAAACAAACGAGCAGATTTCAAAAGTCCTCCCATTATACTCATGGGAGAGACCCTCTAAAAACTGGACCTGTTTCTCCTACTAGAGTGCCATGGTGCTCTCCTGCCAGGCATAAAACTGTGTAAAACTGTATATATTCTCTACTTGCAATACTGAGCTCCCAGCACTCCCCTCCACTCTCACTCTGAGGTCTGGAGGCCTGTCCCCCAGGAGTCCAGATTCTCGGGTGATTTCTCGAGGGGTGTGGACAGGTCCTGCATTGCAGCTGGTCAGTGCTGATTCTGCGGCTCAGTAGTGAGGAGAGGATGGTCGGTTGAGAGGGAACCACGCTGGAGCGGTGGTGCCCTGAGGCACAGAGCAGCAGCCATTTTTGGCAACAATAGGGATCACCCCCAGATATTCTGGAGTCACACCCCATGTCTCTCTGGGAAACCAGAGGAGGCCAGGCATCTTCTCAGGTGGCAACCACTGGCAGAAGACCATGGGGACTAGAAAATGCACGTGCAGAGCCAGGAGATTCCCAGGGCAGGGCTGACGGGCTGACCCAGAGGACCGCTTTACTGAGCCTAAGACGCACCCGGTCCCCAAGGGATCATCAGCTTAAAAAAAGGAGGTTAGGCAGAGGCTGGAAATGACAGGTAACCGTGATGCAAATACAGACTACAGTGGCACAGACAGGGCCTGAGGCACAGGTTCTGGGAACTCAAAACAACTTCTCTTCTGCAGGGGAATTTAGCAGGGACAGAAACAAATTTCTACAAAGTTGTTCTGTTCTGTCAGTACCATCAATCAGGGGCAGGGCTGGAACTGAGTGAACAGCCTCAGCCTCCTGAGGTTGTCAGGACTCTCCTCCCCTTGCCAGATAGTGGAAGGGAACAGCAGCCTGGCTGAGCAGACATAGATCTCCTTGTGATTCAGGCAGGTACAAACCCCTGGAGTATCTGCTCATTGGAGGCAACTGGGTCACAGCCCTGTGGGGTTATCAGTGAATGGGTGTGACAGAGGTACAAGGTGGGGAAGGAGGCATCGACCTTCCCAAACTAATCTATTTGCTGGCTGGGTCCTCCTGACTTCACACAGCACTGGAGCAAGTCATATTTGAGTTGTCAGCAGACCCCTGCAATCTAGTTGCCAGAGATCTTTTAAACTCTTCCACCTGAGATAGGTGATGACTGAGACAATTAATTTGGACTTTTTGAACTGAGCCAATCGCCCAAGGACTATCCAAGTGGATCCCTGGGTGTGTGGTTGTAGGAAGATTCAATTTTCCTTTTCCAACTGTTACCTGTGGTGGGTAGGGTGACTTAATTGCTGGTATTTCTCACCAGCTGAGACTTCAACCCAGAGTAACTGTTTCACTAGGATCAAACAGAGACCAGCTAAAAACAAGACAGAGCCACTTAGCCCCACCAAACCAAACAGATCTCCAGGTTCTCAGGCCATAGCACTGTACAAGTCCTCAGCAAAGCTCCAGGGGAAAAGTCAAATGGAGTAAAATAATCATGGGGTGGAATCAGCAGAAAAACTCTGGTAACAAAAATAACCAGAGTAAATCAACCCCCCACCACCACCAAGGAATGATATGGTAGACGTAACTGAAGATCCCATCCATAAACAGCTAGCTGAGATGTCAGAAATTGAATTCAGAATTTGGATTGCAAACAAGATCAATAGAATGGAGGAAAATTTGGAATTAGAAATTCAAGGAGCAATTCAAAAGTTGTCTCAAGAATTCAACGAATTTAAAGACAAAACCACCAAAGATTTTGACACATTGAGACAAGAAGTTGCAGTCCTCAAAGATCTGAAAAATACAGTAGAATCCCTCAGTAACAGAGTGGAGCAAGCAGAAAAAAGGATTTATGACATTGAAGACAAAGCACTTAAATGCTCCCAAACTCTCAAAGAGGAAGAGAAATGGAAAGTAAAAACAGCTCATTCACTCAGAGACCTCAGGGATAATTCGAAGAAGGCTAATATCCGCCTCATTGGAATCCCTGAAAGTGATCAAGTGGCTTCGCAAGGCACAGAAGCCCTTCTACATGAATTTATGAAAGAGAATTTTTCAGACATGCCAAGAGATTCAAAAATTCAGATAGCAGACAGTTTCAGAACCCCAGCATGACTCAACCCAAATTAGACATCCCCCAGGCACATCATAATTAACTTCACTAAAGTTAATATGAAGGAGAAAATTCTGAAAATAGTCGGATGTAAGAAAAACATTACCTACAAAGGGAAGAATATTAGAATGACTGCAGATCTCTCTGATGAAACTTTTCAAGCCAGAAGAGGGTAGTTATCGACTTTTAATCTCCTTAAACAAAATAGCTTGCAACCCCGGAACCTATATCCAACTAAACTGAGTTTCATTTATGATGGAGAAATTAAATACTTTAATGACATTCACATGTTGAAGAAATTTGCCATAACCAAACCAGCTCTTCAGGATATCCTCAGACCTATCCTCCATAATGACCAGCACAATCCTCTACCACAAAAGTAAAATCCCTCAGAAACTTTTGATCAAACTCCAACTTCCACAGTGGTGACAGGATTAAAAATGTCCACTGGACTTTCGAAAAACTCGATACCCAAAATTTTACCAGACTTATCAATATTCTCCATTAATGTGAATGGCTTAAACTGTCCTCTAAAGAGGCACAGCTTGGCTGACTGGATACAAAATCTCAGGCCAGATATCTGCTGCATACAAGAATCTCATCTTACCCTAAAAGATAAATATAGACTCAGGGTGAAAGGATGGTTGTCCATATTTCAGGCAAATGGAAATCAGAAAAAAGCAGGTGTTGCAATTCTATTTGCAGATACAATACGCTTTAAACCAACAAAAGTAGGGAAGGATAAGAATGGTCACTTCATATTTGTTAAGGGTAATATTCAATATGATGAGATTTCAATTATTAATATTTACGCACCCAACCAGAATGCGCCTCAATTTATAAAAGAAACTGTAACAGACATGAGCAACGTGATTTCCTCCAGCTACATAATAGTCGGAGATTTCAACACTCCTTTGGCGGTGTTGGATAGATACTCTAATAAGAACCTGAGCAAAGATATTTTAGATTGAAACCTAACCATCCAACATTTGGATTAAGCAGACATCTACAGAACACTTCCTCCCAACAAAACTGAATGCACATACTTCTCATCAGCCCATGAAACATAACTCCAAAATCGATCAGGTCTTAAGTCTTAGGTCACAAGTCTAACCTCAGTAAATATAAAGGAATAGAAATCATTCCTTGCATCTTCTCAGACCACCATGGAAAAAACGTTGCACTCAGTAACAACAGGAATATGCATACTCATACAAAAACATGGAAGTTAAATAACCTTATGCTGAATGATAGCTGGGTCAGAGATGAGATTAAGAAGAAAATTGCCAAACTTTTCGAACAAAATGACAATGAAGACATGAATTATCAGAACTTCTGGGATACTGCAAAGTCAGTCCTAAGAGAGAAATTTATAGCACTGCAAGCTTTGCTCAAGAGGACGGAAAGAGAGGAAGTTAACAACTTAATGGAACATCTCAAGCAACTGGAAAAGGAAGAATATTCCAACCCCATACCCAGTAGAAGAAAAGAAATAAACAAAATCAGAGCAGAATTAAATGAAATTGAAAACAAAAGAATTATACAACAGATCAATAAATCAAAAAGTTGGGTTTTTTGTTTTTTATTTATTTATTTTTTTGGGGGGGCGGGGAGCAAAACTTGGAACTCATCTGTTCCTAGACACATATGGAACTGGAAGGGCCTTCTAAATTCTACCTAAGTCTGCACAGTCTAAGACCGCAAACCAGACTCTAAACACTACACGAAAAGTCCCTTACTGGAAATAAGACCAAGAACACTTTTTTCATTAAAACCAATGTGACAAAGTCATTGAAAGCAGAGATCCCGAGAGCATCCGTTTCTTTCTTTTCTTTTTTTAATTTTATTTTTTGTTAAATCATACCTGTGTACATTAGTGCAATCACCTGTACCCATTCTAAGGTGCACCATAGATGTGGCCCCAACCATTATCCTCCCTCCACCAAAACCTCCCCCCTCCCTTCCCCTTCCTTGGCCCTTTCCCATATTCTTGTGCTATATTTGGGTTATAGCCTTCATGCGAAAGCTATAAATTAGCTTCATAGTAGAGCTGAGTACATTGGATACTTTTTCTTCTATTCCTGAGATACTTTGCTAAGAAGAATATGTTCCAGCTCCATCCATGTAAACATGAAAGAGGTAAAGCCTCCATCTTTCTTTAAGGCTGCATAGTATTCCATGGTATACATGTACCACAATTTGGTAGTCCATTCATGGGTCGATGGGCACTTGGGCTTCATCCATGACTTAGCCATTATGAATTGGGCTGCAATAAACATTCTGGTACAGATGTCTTTGTTATAATGTGAATTTTGGTCTTCTGGGTATAAACCTAGTAAAGGAATTATAGGATCGAAAGGCAGGTCTATTTTTAGGTCTCTAAGTATTCTCCAAACATCCTTCCAGAAGGAACGTATTTGTGGGCATTCCCACCAGCAGTGGAGAAGTGTGCCCTTTCCTCCACATCCATGGCAACATTTCTGGTTTGGGGATTTTGTTATGTGGCTAATCTTACTGGGGTTAGGTGATATCTCAAAGTAGTTTTGATTTGCATTTCTCTGATGATTAAGGATGATGAGCTTTTTTCATGTGTTTGTAGATTTTGCGTTGGTCTTCTTTAGAGAAGTTTCTCCTTAAGTCCCTTGCCCACCCTGAAATGGGGTCATGTGTTATTTTCTTGCTAATACATTTGAGTTCTCTGTGGATTCTGGTTATTAGACCTTTAACAGAGGTATAACCTGCAAATTTATTCTCCCATTCTGAGGGCTGTCTGCTTGCTTTACTTACAATGTTCTTGGCTGTGCAGAAGCTTTTTAGTTTGATCAGGTCTCAGGAGTGTATTTTTAATACTGCTTCAATTACCTGGGGAGTCCTCCTCATAAAATATTCACCCAGGCTGATTCCTTCAAGAGTTTTTCCTGCACATTCTTCAAGTATTTTTATAGTTTCATGTCTCAAGTTTAAATCTTTTATCCAGTGAGAGTCTATCTTAGTTAATGGTGAAAGGTGTGGGTCCAGTTTCAGTCTTTTACACGTTGCCAGCCAGTTCACCCAGCACCATTTGTTAAATAGGGAATCTTTTCCCCACTGAATGTTTTTAATTGGCTTGTCAAAGATCAAATAACGGTAAGTAGCTGGATACATCTCTTGGTTCTCTATTCTGTTCCAGACATCTACTTCTCTGCTTTTGTTCCAGTACCATGCTGTTTTGATCACTATGGATTTATACTACAGTCTCAGGTCTGCTTTGTTTTTATGGCTGAGTAATGTTTTGGTTATTCGAGGATTTTTCTGATTCCATATAAAAAGAAGTATTATTTTTTCAAGATCTTTAAAATATGACAATGGATCTTTAATAGGAATTGCATTAAAATTATATGTTGCTTTGGGCAGTATGGACAATTTAACAATGTTGATTCTTTCCAGCCATGAGCATGGTATGTTTTTCCATCTGTTAACATCCTCAGCTATTTCTTTTCTTGAAGTTTCACAGTTCTCTTTGTAGCAATCTTTCACGTCCTTTGTTAGGTATACTTCCAAATATTTCATCTTCTTTGGCACTACTGGGAAAGGAATAGAGTCCTTGACTGTTTATTCGGCTTGGTTATTGTTGGTATATATAAAGGCTACAGATTTATGGGTGATGATTTTGTAGCCTGAGACATTGCTATGTTCCTTGATCAATTCTAAAAGTTTTGTAGTAGAATCCCGAGTGTTTTCCAGATATATAATCATATCATCTGCGAAGAGTGAAAGTTTGATCTCTTCTGACCCTATGTGGATACCCTTGATCGCCTTTTCTTCCCTAATTGCAATGGCTAAAACTTCCACTACAATGTTAAAGAGCAATGGAGACAACGGGGAACCTTGCCTGGTTCCTGATCTAAGTGGAAATGATTTCAATTTAACTCCATTCAATACGATATTGGCTGTGGGTTTGCTGTAGATGGCCTCTATTAGTTTAAGAAATGTCCCTTCTATACCAATTTTCTTAAGTGTTCTGATCATGAAGGGACGCTGGATATTATCAAAAGCTTTTTCTGCATCAATTGAAAGAATCATGTGGTCTTTATTTTTAAGTTTGTTTATGTGTTGAATTACATTTATAGATTTACGTATATTGAACCAGCCTTGAGACCCTGGTATAAATCCCACTTGGTCATGGTGTATAATTTTTTTGACGTGTTGTTGGATTCTGTTTGTTAGGATCTTATTGAGTATTTTAGCATCTATATTCATTAGTGATATTGGTATATAATTTTCTTTTCTTGTTGGGTCTTTCCCTGGTTTGGGGAGCAAGGTGATATTTGCTTCGTAGAATGCGCTGGGTAATATTCCTTCTTTTTCTATATTTTGGAAGAAGTTTAGTAGTATAGGTACTATTTCTTCTTTAAAGTTTTGGTAGAATTCTGACATAAAGCCATCTGGTCCTGAGCTTTTCTTTTTAGGGAGATTTTGTATAGTTGATGCTATTTCAGAACTTGATATAGGCTGGTTCAACATTTCCACTTCATTCTGGCTAAGTCTTGGTAGGTGGCGTACTTCCAGGTATTGGTCGATTTCTTTCATATTTTCATATTTGTGAGAGTAGAGTTTCTTGTATTATTGTTAAGAATTTTTTGAATTTCTGAGGGGTCTGTTGTTATTTCATCATTACCATTTCTGATTGATAAAATTAGAGATTTTACTCTTTTTTTCCTGGTTAAGTTGGCTAAAGGTTTATCTATTTTATTGATCTTTTCAAAAAACCAGCTTTTGGATTTATTGATCTGTTGTATAATTTTTTGTTTTCAATTTCATTTAATTCTGCTCTGATTTTGGTTATTTCTTTTCTTCTGCTGCGTTTGGGGTTGAAGTGTTCTTTCTCCAGTTGTTTGAGATGTTCCATTAAGTTATTGACTTCCTCTCTTTCCGTTTTCTTGAGGAAGGCTTGCAGTGCTATAAATTTCCCTCTTAGGACTGCCTTTGCAGTATCCCAGAGGTTCTGGTAATTCATGTCTTGATAGTTGTTTTGTTCCAAAAATATGGTGATTTCCTTCTTAATCTCGTCTATAACCCATGTATCCTTCAGCATAAGATTGTTTAGCTTTCATGTTTTGGTATGGGTATGTAGGTTCCTGTTCTTATTGAGTTCAACTTTTATTCCATGATGGTCTGAGAAGATGCAAGGAATAATTTCTATTTTTTTTAAATTTGCTAAGGTTAGATTTGTGGCCCAGGATGTGGTCGATTTTGGAGTATGTTCCATGGGCTGATGAGAAGAATGTGTATTCAGTTTTGGGGGGATGAAATGTTCTGTAGATGTCTGTTAAGTCCAGATGTTGAATGGTTGAGTTTAAATCTAAAATTTCTTTGCTTAGCTTCTTTTTGGAGGATCTATCCAGGACTGCTAAAGGGGTGTTAAAATCTCCAACTACTATGGAAGTGGAGGAAATTGAGTTGCACATGTCCGTTAAGAGTTTTTCTTATAAATTGAGGTGCGTTGTGGTTGGGTGCATAAATATTAATAATTGAGATCTCATCATATTGAGTATTACCTTTAACAAATATGAAGTGTCCATCCTTATCCTTAATTATTTTGGTTGGTTTAAAGCCTATTGTGTCTACGAACAGGATTGCAACACCTGCTTTTTTCGGCTTTCCATTTGCCTGGAATATAGATGACCATCACTTCACTTTGAGTCTATATCTGTCTTTTAATGTAAGATGTGATTCTTGGATGCAGCAGAGTTTTTGGCTTGAGTTTTTGTATCCAGTCTGCCAACCTATGCCTCTTTAGAGGACAGTTTAAACCATTCACGTTAATTGAGAGTATTGATAAGCCTTTCGAGAGACCGGTGGACATTTTTAATCCTTTTGCGACTGTGGAAGTTGGAATTTGATCAAAAATTTTTTGGGAGAGTTTACTTTTGTGGTGGAGAATTACGCAGGTCTTTATAGAGGATAGGTCTAAGAATGTCCTGGAAAGCTGATTTAGTTGTGGCAAATTTCTTCAACATGTGAATGTCATTGAAGTATTTAATTTCTCCATCATAAATGAAGCTCAGTTTAGCTGGGTACATGATCCTGGGTTGAAAGTTATTTTCTTTTAGGAGATTAAAAGTCAATGACCATCCACTTCTAACTTGAAAGGTTTCAGCAGAGAGATCTGCAGTTATTCAAATATTCTTCCCCTTGTAGGTGATGGTTTTCTTTCGTCTGGCAGCTTTCAGAATTTTCTCCTTCATACTAACTTTAGTGAAATTTATTATGATGTGTCTGGGGGATATCTTATTTGGGTTAAGTCATGCTGGAGTTCTGAAACTGTCTGCTATCTAAATATGAGAATCCCTTGCCATGTCTGGGAAGTTCTCCTTCATAATCTCATGGAGAATGGACTCTGTGCCTCATGAAGCCACTTCGTCACTTTCAGGGATCCCTATAAGATGAATATTGGTTTTCTTCAAATTATCCAAGAGGCCTCTGAGAGAGTGGTCTGTTTTTGCTCTCCATTTCTCTTCTTCTTTGAGGGTTTGGGAGAATTCGAAAGCTTTGTCTTCAATGTCAGAAATCCTTACTTCTGCTTGCTGCATTCTGTTACTGAGGTATTCTTCTGTGTTTCTCAGATCTTTGAGGGATGCAACTTCTTGTCTCAATGTGTTGAAATCTTTGGTCATTTGGTCTTTGAACCCGTTGAATTCTTGAGATAACTTTTGGAATTCAAATTTGATCTTATTTTCTATCCAGATCCTGAATTCAATTTCTGACATCTCAGCTATGTGTTTGTGCATGGGGTCTTGTGCTGTGCCTGCTCCATTCATCCTTGGGGGAGTTGATCTACTCTGATTATTCATATTGCCAGAGCTTTTCTGTTGACTTTGCCTTATGATTGTTTTTCACTGTTGCCTCTGGCTGTCCTCAGAGTTGGGGAGGTGTTTCTCCAAGATTAGACCCCAGTGGGATCACTCTATTGTTGCTGGATCTTTGTAGGAAGGGACCCTGTGTAGTTCCTCTAGGGCTGCTCTAGCTAGGGAGTTCTGGTTTTGGAAGCAGAACTGGTTTGTGACACACCCGGATCCAGCAACAGGGCTAGGGGTGGTGCACACGGTTCTGGGAGTGCCAGGCACCCAGTGACTTTGGCACAGAGAGCCCAAGGCTTTAGCAGTCTCTGGCCAGGAGAAGAGCTCTGTGCAGAGGAAGGGAGGGCTCCAAAGGGCATGCAGCTACCAGAGTCCCTCTCCAGATGAACGGGCTAGTGTGGAAGATGAGAGGACACAGGAGGGAGGACGCAGGGTTGTGTGGCTCCCGCAGTTCCTGGTCAGGGAATGTGGAGGCCGGGTGGGTATGGGTCACTGGTCGGGGGTCACTGCACAGCTCTTATGGAGGTCTGGGCAGCACCAAGCCCAGGAGTTTGAGGTTGCTATGATTGTGACGTCACGGCACTCTACCCAGGGCAACAGCCCAAGGCTCCAGTGTGCCAAAACCGTCTCACTCTGCCTCTAAGGATTAAGGCTGTAAGGCAGCTCAGTCCCCGCCTTTAGGCTGCTCAGTCAGTAGGTTACTTTGACCTGCCCAATCCTTGTTCAGAGACCCTGAGGATGGAGCATGCCGGGGCAGTTCTTTCACAATGGCTTCCTGAGCCCAGCTCAGTGGCTTAGTCTGGGTCCCCAGACAATGCCCAAAGATCTCCACACTCCTGTTCAAGCTCTCCCAAAGGCAGTAAAACTGAGTGCCAAGTCCAAGAACACCGAAACAGTTCACAGGTAAGGCCTTTCCGGTTTGCAGTCTCACTGCTGCTTGTACTTACAGTTGCCAGTGTGATTAGGTCGATCGAACACATGCAACCACTTGCCAGTTTTCCACTGTTTTTGTCCTCTTCTTGGGGTCCAGAAGTCCCTTGCTGGCTTCCTGTATCCTCAAAGGGATGATTATAGGCAAATCCCACCGGCCAGATATGTCTGGAGTCTTGTCTCCCCAGACTCGCTGTTCCCAGTTGCAGGGAAGCTGTTACTCGGCCACCATCTTTAATCTCACAGACAAAAAGTTGGTTTTTTTAAAAGGTAAAAAAAATGGATAAAACTTTGCTTAATGTAACTAGGAAAAAAAGAGAAAATTTTCTACTTCCATCAATCAGAAACAACAAACAAGAAATAACAACAGACTCCTCAGAAATTAAAAAAATCCTTAAGGAATATTAAAAGAACTTTATTCTAAGAAATATGAAAATCTGAAGGAAATGGACCAATACTTGGAAGCATATCACCTTCCAAGACTTAGCCAGAATCAAGTGTAAATGTTGAACAGGCCTATATCAAGTTCTGAAATAGCACCAACCACACAAAATCTCCCTACAAAGAATAGCCTAGGACCAGATGGCTTCATGTCAGAATTCTACCGAACCTTTAAAGAGGTACCTATATTACTCAACCTGTTCCAAAATATAGGAAAAGAAGGCAGACTGCCCAACACGTTCTATGAAGCAAACATCACCCTGATCCTCAAACCAGGAAAAGACCCAACAAGAAAAGAAAATTATACATCAATATCACTAATGAGTATAGATGCAAAAATATTCAACAAGATCCTAGCAAACAGAATCCAGTTACACATCAAACAAATTATACATCATGACCAAGTCGGTTTTATCCCAGGGTCTCAAGCCTGATTCAATATACGTAAATCTATAAATATAATTCAGCACATAAACAAATTAAAAACCAAAGACCATATGATTCTCTCAATCGATGCAGAAAAAGCTTTTGATAACATCCAGCATTGTTTTATGATCAGAACACCTTCAAAAATAGGTATAGAAGGGACATTTCTTAAACTGATAGAGGCCATCCACAGCAAACCCACAGCCAATATCATATTGAATGGAGTTAAATTGAAATCATTTCCCCTCAGATCAGGAACCAGACAAGGTTGCCCATTGTCTTCACTGCTCTTTAACATTGTAATGGAAGTTTTAGCCATTGCAATTAGGGAAGAAAAGGCAATCAAGGGTATCCATATAGGGTCAGAAGAGATCAAACTTTCGCTCTTCACAGATGATATGATTGTATATCTGGAAAACACCAGGGATTCTACTACTAAAGTCTTAGAAGTGATCAAGGAATACAGCAGCGTCTCAGGTTACAAAATCAATATTCATAAATCGGTAGCCTTTATATATACCAACAATAGTCGAGCTGAAAAAACAGTTAAGGACTCTATTCCATTCACATTAGTGCCAAGGAAAATGAAATATTTGGAAGTTTATCTAACAAAGGACGTAAAAAATCACTATAAAGGGACCTATGGGTAAGAACTGTGCCACGACCACGATCAGCGCCCGCTCGGACCTAGGTGAGAGTTATGCCACAACCCCTGACCAGCAACCCGCACCCACCAGGCCTCTGCACACCCTGACCAGGAACTGTGGGAGCTGTGCAATCCCGTGTCCTCCCTCCTGTACCCTCCCTGACTCCACACTGGCCCGCTCGTCTGGCCAGGGACTCTGGTAGCCACGTGCCCTCCAGAGCCCTCCTTGCCTCTGCGTGGAAACCTTCTCCTGACCAGAGACTACTGGAGCCTTGGACTCTATGTATCAAAGTCACTGGGTGCCAGGCACTCCCAGAACCGTGTGCACCACCCCCCGCCTTGTTGCTTGATCCGGGTGTGTCACACTCCAGAGCTGCTTCCACAACCAGAACTCCCTGGCTGGGGCAGTCGCAGAGGAACTACACAGGGTCACTCCCTACAAAGATCAAGCAACAATAGAGTGATCCCACTGGGGTCTAATCATGGAGAGACACCTCCTCAACTCTGAGGACGGCCAGAGGCAACAGTGAAAAACAATCATAAGTCAAAATCAACAGAAAAACTCTGGCAATATGAATAATCAGAGTAGATCAACTCCCCCAAGGATGAATGGGGCAGGCACAGCACAAGATCCCATGCACAAACACATAGCTGAGATGTCAGAAATCGAGTTCAGAATCTGGATAGCAAGTAAGATCAAATTAGAATTCCAAGCAGTAACCCAAAAGATATCTCAAGAATTCAACGAATTCAAAGACCAAATGACCAAAGATTTTGACGCATTGAGACAAGAAGTTGCATCCCTCAAAGATCTGAAAAACATAGTAGAATCCCTCAGTAACAGAATGGAGCAAGCAGAAGAAATAATTTCTGACATGGAAGAAAAAGCTTACGAATGCTCCCACACTGTCAAAGAGGAAGAGAAATGGAGGGCAAAAACAGATCACTCTCTCAGAGACCTCTGGGATAATTCGAAGAAAATGAATATTCGTCTTATAGGGATCCCCGAAAGTGACAAGGTGGCTTCAAAAGCCACAGAGTCTCTTCTCCATGAGATTATGAAGGAGAACTTTCCAGACATGCCAAGAGATTCTGAAATTCAGATAGCAGACAGTTTCAGAACTCCAGCACGACTTAACCCAAATAAGACATCCCCCAGACACATCATAATCAATTTCACTAAACTTAATATAAAGGAGAAAATTCTGAAAGGCGCCAGATGAAAGAAAATCATCACCTACAAGGGGAAGAATATTTGAATAACTGCAGATCTCTCTGCTGAAACCTTTCAAGCTAGAAGTGGATGGTCATCGACTTTTAATCTCCTAAAACAAAATAACTTTCAAGCCACGATCCTGTACCCAGCTAAACTGAGTTTCATTTATGACGGAGAAACTGAATACTTTAATGACATTTACACGTTGAAGAAATTTGCCATAACTAAACCAGCTCTCCAGGATATTCTCAGACCTACCCTTCATAAAGAACAGCGTAACCCTCCACCCAGAAAATTTTGATCAAATTGCAACTTCCACAGTACCAAAAGGATTAAAAATGTCCACCGGACTCTTGAAAGGCTTATCAATATTCTCAATTAATGTGAATGGTTTAAATTGTCCTCTAAAGAAACACAGGTTGGCTGACTAAATACAAAAACTCAAGCAAGATATCTGCTGCATGCAAGAATCACATCTTACATTAAAAGACAAATATAGACTCAAGGCAAAGGGATGGTCATCTATACTCCAGGAAAATGGAAGGCAGAAAAAAGCAGGCATTGCAATCCTATTCGCAGACGCAATAGGCTTTAAACCAACCAAAATAAGGAAGGATAAGGATGGTCACTTCATATTTGTTAGAGGTAATACTCAATATGATGAGACTTCAATTATTAATATTTATGCACCCAACCAGAATGCACCTAAATTTGTAAGAGAAACTCTAACAAACATGAGCAACTTAATTTCTGCCAGTTCCATAGTAGTTGGAGGTTTTAACACCCCTTTAGCAGTGCTGGATAGATCCTCCAAAAAGAAGCTAAGCAAAGAAATCTTAGATCTAAACTTAACCATTCAACATGTGGACTTAAAAGACAGCTGCAGAACATTTCATCCCAACAAAACTGAATACACAGTCTTCTCATCGGCCCATGGAACATTGACCACATCCTAGGCCACAAATCTAACCTCAGCAAATTTAAAAAAAAAAATAGAAATTATTCTTTGTATCTTCTCAGACCATCATGGAATAAAAGTTAAACTCAATAAGAACAGGAATCTGCATACCCATACAAAAACATGCAAGCTAAATAACCTTACGCTGAAGGATAGATGGGTTATAGACAAGATTAAGAAGGAACCACCAAATTATTGTAACAAAACAACAATGAAGACACGAATTATAAGAACCGCTGGGAAACTGCAAAGGCAATCCTATGAGGGAAATTTATAGCACTGCAAGCCTTCCTCAAGAAAATGGAAAGAGAAGAAGTTAATAACTTAATAAGACATCTCAAGCAACTGGAGAAGGAAGAACATGCCAACCCAAACCAGGCAGAAGAAAAGAAATAACCAAAATCAGAGCAGAATTAAATGAAATTGAAAACAAAAGAATTATACAACAGATCGATAAATCCAAAAGTTGGTTTTTTTAAAAGATCAATAAAATAGATAAACCTTTGGCCAACCTAACCAGGAAAACAAAAAGTAAAATCTCTAATTTCATCAATCAGAAATGGTAAAGATGAAATAACAACAGATCACTCAGAAATTCAAAAAGTCCTTAATGAATACTACAAGAAACTCTACTCTCAGAAATATGAAAATCTGAAAGAAATTGACCAACCTGGAAGTACACCATCTACCAAGACTTAGCCAGAATGAAGTGGAAATGTTGAACAGGCCTATATCAAGTTCTGAAATAGCATCAACTATACAAAATCTCCCTAAAAAGAAAAGCCCAGGACCAGATGATGGCTTTACATCAGAATTCTACCAAAACTTTAAAGAACTAGTACCTATATTTCTAAACCTCTTCCAAAATATAGAAAAAGAAGGAATATTACCCAACATTCTACAAAGCAAACATCTCCTTGGTCTCCAAACCAGGGAAAGACCCAACAAGAAAAGAAAATTATAGACCAATATCACTAATGAATATTGATGCAAAAATACTCAATAAGATCCTAACAAATAGAATCCAACCACACATCAAAAAAATTATACACCATGACCAAGTGGGATTTATACCAGGGTCCCAACTTCAGTATATGTAAATCTATAAATGTAATTCAGCACATAAACAAACTAAAAAATAAAGACCATATGATTCTCTCAATTGACACAGAAAAAGTTTTTGATAATATCCAGCATCCCTTCATGATCAGAACACTTAAGAAAATTGGTATAGAAGGGACATTTCTTAAACTAATAGAGGCCATCTACAGCAAACCCACAGCCAATATTGTATTGAATGGAGTTAAATTGAAATCATTTCCACTTAGATCAGGAACCAGGCAAGGTTCCCCATTGTCTCCATTGCTCTTTATCATTGTAATGGAAGTTTTAGCCATTGCAATTAGGGAAGAAAAGGCAATCAAGGGTATCCACATAGGGTCAGAAGAGATCAAACTCTCACTCTTCGCAGATGATATGATCGTATATCTGGAAAACACCAGGGATTCTACTACAAAACTTTAGAAGTGATCAAGGAATACAGCAATGTCTCAGGCTACAAAATCAACACCCATAAATCTGTAGCCTTTATATATACCAACAATAACCAAGCTGAAAAAACAGTCAAGGACTCTATTCCTTTCACAGTAGTGCCAAAGAAGATGAAATATTTGGGAGTATACCTAGCAAAGGATGTGAAAGATCTCTACAAAGAGAACTATGAAACTTTAAGAAAAGAAATAGCTGAAGATGTTAATAGATGGAAAAACATACCATGCTCATGGCTGGGAAGAATCAACATTGTAAAAATGTCCATACTACCCAAAGCAATATATAATTTTAATGCAATTCCTATTAAAGCTCCATTGTCATATTTTAAAGATCTTGAAAAAATAATACTTCATTTTATATGGAATCAGAAAAAACCTCGAATAGCCAAAACATTATTCAGCCATAAAAACAAAGCAGGAGGAATCACGCTACCAGACCTGAGACTGTACTATATATCAATAGTGATCAAAACAGCATGGTACTGGCACAAAAACAGAGAAGTAGATGTCTGGAACAGAATAGAGAACCAAGAGATGAATCCAGCTACTTACCATTATTTGATCTTTGACAAGCCAAATAAAAACATTCAGTGGGGAAAAGATTTCCTATTTAACAAACGGTGCTGGGTGAACTGGCCAGCAACGTGTAAAAGACTGAAACTGGACCCACACCTTTCACCATTAACTAAGATAGACTCTCACTGGATAAAAGATTTAAACTTAAGACATGAAACTATAAAAATACTTGAAGAAAGTGCAGGGAAAACTCTTGAAGGAATCGGCCTGGGTGAATATTTTATGAGGAGGACTCCCCAGGCAATTGAAGCAGTATCAAAAATACACTACTGGGACCTGATCAAACTAAAAAGCTTTTGCACAGCCAAGAACATAGTAAGTAAAGCAAGCAGACAGCCCTCAGAATGGGAGAATATATTTGCAGATTATACCTCTGTTAAAGGTCTAATAACCAGAATCCACAGAGAACTCAAATGTATTAGCAAGAAAAGAACACGTGACCCCATTTCAGGGTGGGCAAGGGACTTGAAGAGAAACTTCTCTAAAGAAGACAGACGCATGATCTACAGACACATGAAAAAAGCTCATCATCCTTAATCATCAGAGAAATGCAAATCAAAACTACTTTGAGATATCACCTAACCCTAGGAAGAGTAGCCCACATAACAAAATACCCAAACCAGAGATGTTGGCATGGATGTGGAGGAAAGGGCACACTTCTCCACTGCTGGTGGGAATGCACACTAATACGTTCCTTCCGGAAGGATGTTTGGAGAATACTTAGAGATCTAAAAATAGACCTGCCATTCAATCCTATAATTCCTTTACTAGGTTTATGCCCAGAAGACCAAAAATCACAATATAACAAAGACATCTGTACCAGAATTTTATTGCAGCCCAATTCATAATTGCTAAGTCATGGAAGAAGCCCAAGTGCCTATCGACCCACGAATGGACTAGCAAATTGTGGTACATGTATACCATGGAATACTATGCAGCCTTAAAGAAAGATAGAGACTTTACCTCTTTTATGTTTAGATGGATGGAGCTGGAACATATTCTTCTTAGCAAAGTATCTCAGGAATAGAAGAAAAAGTATCCAATGTACTCAGCTCTACTATGAAGCTAATTTATAGCTTTCACATGAAGGCTATAACCCAACTGTAGCACAAGAATATGGGGAAAGGGCCAAGGAACAGGAAGGGAGGGAGGTTAGAGTGGAGGGAAGGTAATGGGTGGGGCCGCTCCTACGGTGCATCTTAGAATGGGTACAGGCAAAACTTACTAAATGCAGAATACAAATGTCTACATACAATAACTAAGAAAATGCCATGAAGGCTATGTTAAACAGTTTGATGAGAATATTACAGATTGTATATGAAACCAGCACACTGTACCCCTTGATTGCACTAATGTACACAGCTATGATTTAAAAATAATTAAAAAAAAAAAAGAGAGAGAGAACTATGAAACTCTAAGAAAAGAAATAGCTGAAAATGTTAACGAATGGAAAAACATATCATGTTCATGGCTGGGAAGAATCAACATTGCTAAAATGTCCATATTACTCAAAGCAATATACAATTTTAATGCAATCCCTATTAAAACTCCACTGTCATACTTTAAAGATCTTGAAAAAATAATACTTCATTTTATATGGAATCAGAACAAACCTCGAATAGCAAGTCACTACTCAGAAATAAAAACAAAGCAGGAGGAATCATCCTTCCGGACCTCAGACTATACTATAAATCAATAGTGACCAAAACAGCATGGTACTGGCACAAAAACAGAGAGGTGGATGTCTGGAACAGAATAGAGAACCAAGAGATGAATACAGCTACTTACCATTATTTGATCTTTGACAAGCCAATTAAAAACATTCAGTGGGGAAAAGATTTTCTATTTAACAAATGGTGCTGGGTGAACTGGCTGGCAACCTGTAGAAGACTGAAACTGGACCTTCACCTTTCACCATTAACTAAGATCGACTCTCACTGGATTAAAGATTTAAACTTAAGACATGAAACTATAAAAATACTAGAAAAGAGTGCTGGGAAAACTCTTGAAGAAATCGGTCTGGGCGAGTATTTTATGAGGAGGACTCCCCAGGCAATTGAAGCAGTTTCAAAAATACACTACTGGGACCTGATCAAACTAAAAACCTTCTGCACAGCCAAGAACACAGTAAGTAAAGCAAGCAGACAGCCCTCAGAATGGGAGAAGACATTTGCAGGATATGTCTCCAACAAAGGTTTAATAACCAGAATCCACAGAGAATCCGAAAGTTTAAGCAAGAAAAGAACAAGTGATCCCATTGCAGGCTGGGCAAGGGACTTGAAAAGAAACTTCTCTGAAGAAGACAGGTGGATGGCCTACAGACATATGAAAAAATGTTTATCATCCTTAATCATCAGAGAAATCCAAATCAAAACTACTTTGAGATATCATCTAACTCCACAAAGATTAGCCCATATCACAAAATCCCAAGACCGGAGATGTTGGCATGGATGTGGAGAAAAGGGAACACTTCTACACTGCTGGTGGGAAGGCAAATTAATACATTCCTTTTGGAAAATGTTTGGAGAACACTTAGAGATCTAAAAATACAACTGCCATTCAATTCTATAATTCCTCTATTAGGTATATACCCAGAAGACCAAAAATCACATTATAACAAAGATATTTGTACCAGAATGTTTATTGCAGCCCAGTTCATAATTGCTAAGAAAAAGCCCAAGTGCCCATCGATCCACGAATGGATTAATAAATTGTGGTATATGTACACCATGGACTATTATGCAGCCTTAAAGAAAGATGGAGACTTTACCTCTTTCATGTTTACATGGATGGAGCTGGAACATATTCTTCTTAGTAAAGTATCTCAAGAATGGAAGAAAAAGTAGCCAATGTACTCAGCCCTACTATGAAACTATCTTATGGCTTTCATATGAAAGCTATAACCCAGTTATAACCTAAGAATATGGGGAAGGGGGAGAGGGAGGAGGGAGGATGGGCAGAGGGAGAGTGATTGGTGGGATTACACCTACGGTGCATCTTACAAGGTTACATGTGAAACTTAGTAAATGTAGAACATAAATGTCTTAACACAATAACTAAGAAAATGCCAGGAACGCTATGTTAACCAGTGTGATGAAAACATGCTAAATGGTCTATAAAACCAGTGTATGGTGTCCCATGATTGCATTAATGTACACAGCTATGATTTAATAAAAAAAAAAAGTGTAGTCCAAGATTGTGACATCTTTGTTCTGTTGCTGCTTTTTACTTCACTGTCAGAAATGCAGTGTCAGTATTCAGCAAACACCTATACCACATAAAAGTAAATCAGTCTTTTAAAATACGACAAGACATTATTTTCTGGATATGAGGTAGGAAATTGTAACAATTTGGTGAAACATGTTTTTCTAAATAGTAACTTTTCCTAATTAACGAAAACTTGTTCCATTGGACATTTTGCATTTTTTTAAATTTAAAACTTAGAAACAGGCTCAGGGCCTATAGCTCAGTGGCTAGGGCACCAGCCACATACACCAGAGCTGGTGGGTTCGAACCCAGCCAAGGCCTGCCAAACAACGACAACTGCAACCAAACAATAGCCAGGCATTGTGGCAGGTGCCTGTAGTCCTGGCTACTTGAGAGGCTGAGGCAAGAGAATTGGTTAAGTCCAAGAGTTTAAGGTTGCTGTGAGCTGTGACACCACAGCACCCTACCAATGGGGATATAATGAGACTCTGTGTCAAAAAAATAAAAAATTAGAAACAAAAATTCTGTAGGAGAGAATCTTGTACTTACTTTCTGTTACACTTCAATGCCTTTCTAAATTGTGAAAAGCCTATTGCAAAGCATCTGTCCTCTGTTCAAATCACCTGACACCATGTTCTGTGACACATATGATTCCTTGCCAGTGTATTACACGCTCACCAGCTCGCCAACTGGCAGCTGCACCGGTTTACTTACAAAATTCAGGATGATTAGGTTTGAATGAGATCTACACATTGCCAAGGACTTATATGTTCACTGTTTTACATTCCCAGGGAATAGCTAGCCAAATTCTGTACTGCTGCCCAATATTAACGTAAATGGATTTTGACTTTTTGACAGCCTTTTATTTTATTTGCTTTTCACATGGAAAATTTTTATTGGATGCTTTTCAGCAACAAGCTCTAATTCAAGGGCACAAGTACTCAAAGAATGTACACCTTTTTGCTTTTGAGGTTTTTATTTGCTTTTTCACCCTTGACGTTTTAATGTGGTATTTTTAAAAAATTAATTCCACAAAGCAGAAGTGTTTCTCAGGATCCACAATTATAGCAATAAAATATGTATTTTTTTTCTCATTTAGAGTTACCATTTAAGAACATGCTCAGATGGGTAGTTTATTCTAACAGGTTTACTCATTATATTAATGACCTAGAAGGCATTATGAACATGTGAGTAAATTCCAATTTATATATTATTTAAGATACCTCAGGCGAACTTTGTGAAATTGTGTTCCTACAGTTGTCCCTACCATGTGTTTGGCTTTTTCTTTTTTCACATATTTTATTTCTATTTCTAACCATAATCCCCCAAGAAAGATATTTGTAACATTTTAAAGAAGAGAAAGTAGGCTTGAAGAGAAATATTTGTTCTTCTTAGGATATTTTGTAAGTTACTGAGCCAGAATTCAACCTAAACCCAGATTCTAAGTCTACCCACTATACCTCAGTGTCTTAGTCTGTTGGGCTAGATACTTTATAAACAGCAGAATTAATTGTTCACAGTTCTGGAGGCTGGGAAGTTCAAGATCAAGGTACTGGTCAATCCAGTGTCCAATAAGGGCTATCTCTGCTTCATAGATGGCACCTTGCTGCTGTGTCCTCACATGGCAGAAAGGGGAAGGCAGCTCCCTTCAACGTGTTTCATAAGGGCACTAATCCCATTTACAAGGGAAGAGCCCTTATGGTATAATCACTTTCCAAAAGGTCCCACCTTTTAATACTATCATATTGGGTATTAGGTTCCAACATATGAACTTAGGAATTATCAACATTTGAACCCTAACACTTATGGATTATGGACAGTCATCTTAGGAGATTCTGATGTTCTGAGCAGAGAATAGAAGAGCATGTTTCTCCTAGGCTCTGAGGAACTTGCCTGTGGCTAGACTTGTAGCACGGTTAAGGGTTAGCTTGTCAAATAGAAAAGCTAAATCTGAATGGCTAATGCCTTACACCTCACTCAAGGCTGTGTGGGCTCGATTTTAAGAGTGTTGGTTGACAGCTATTGCATAGAGCAGGGATCACCAAACTATGGCCTGCAGACCAAATCTGGCCCACCATCTGCTTTTATAAAGAAATCTATAAATAAAATTTTATTGGAACACAGTCATGCTTTTTTTTTTTTTTTTTTTTTGTTAGCACATTGTCTATAGCAACTTTCACACTATGGAAAGTCAGAGTTGAGTGCTTATAACAGGGATCACACAGTCTAAAAAGCTCCAAATTCTTAGTCTTTCATAAAAAACATTTGCCACTCATTGGTATAGACTAATACATTTTACAATCAGTATAGAACAATTAGCTAAAATAACACAATTCAGTTTTGCATAGATCATCTTAAAACCCTGACAAACAGCATTATAGGACAAATGTATACATATTTCCTTCTGGGCTTCCATTATAATAGGGACAGTTGAGATTCCATAGATGCCTGAGCATGTTAATGGTCCACTATCTTTGAAACATGAATTTCCTCTGTCTTTGCACAGTAACATTTCAGGAAATTCTTCTTATTTCTAATTGGCTAGAGCCAAATTGACTTTTACTGATATCAAAAATAAAACATTACCTTTGAGAATGTGGGTGGCACTGCATTTCCTGTGTCTTAGTCAGATTGGTCTGCTAGAACAAGGCATGTAGACTGGGTAGTCTACAGACAATAATTACTTCTCACAGTTCTGGAGACTAGAAGTCCAAGATCAGGGTGCTAGCAGGGTCAGTTCTGGTGAGGGTCCCTTTCTACGGTGCACACTGCTGATTTCTCCTGGTATCCTCACATGGCAGAGAGAGGTCAAGGCAGTTCTCTGGGTCCCTTTCATAAGAACACTAATGATCCCATTTATGAGGACTCCACCCTCACAACCTAATCACCTCCCCAAAGCCCTACCTCCTAACACCATCACACTGAGGATTGGGCTCTTAGCCTGTAAACTGTGGAGGGGCACAAATACTCAGTTCATAGCATCTTACGACATTTTCCACTTTGTCAGGAGATGCTTGTCAAAATGTACAACTCTCCCATCCTAGGAATGGACTATTGCACACCTAGGTGAGTATAACATGCAAAGAAAATGTGCACGCACCTCTCCAATGTCGTAGGAGCCCTTCTTAAAAGAAACTGACATTCTGTTTAGCAGCAGGAACAATTATATCACTTTTTAAGAATAGGAGAGGGTGGAGAGGCTCCCTCACCTTGCCCTCCCCTCCACTGTACCCGACCTATGACTATCAAATGGTTTGGTAAGAAGCAGATCTAGTGAACTGTCTGATGACAGCATATCAGGTGGGCTTTGGTGGTGGGGTGGATGTCTGGAAGACCCCTTTTGCAGTAACTCTAGTGATTATGCTGTGTGATTACCCTTAAATCTTCTTTTGTGCAAGTCCTTTTCTTCCTGTTATAATCATATTTTTCCAATACCAAAATCAAGGCACATTGTGGAAAAGGAGGCTTTGTGGTTGTGAATTTACATGATTAGCTTGTATAAAAAATGTATAGGGATCAAGAATGACCTTGAACTCTGACAATGAGGTTGATGGGCTGCTTGCCTTATGACTGTGAAGAAACCTAAATTCTATCAGCATTTTTGCCTTATTATTGCAGCAAAGCATGAAAAGGAGGTTGGAAACACTGGCCAAGAGTCTCCTTGAAGGTAGTTTTGGAATCTCAATATGTTTCTGCCATGAGGGTATATGAGATTACTTAGAACACTACAATTTTTCTTTTATGCCTTCAAAATGCAACCAGGAAATGTAACTAGTTGGTAAAGTAGCCCTTTCTAAAATTTGCCTTTTCTATCTTTGAGCACCTTTAAAAAGCACAAAAATAACATCATCCAAAATTTGCTTAGGTAGGGCAAGAAAAGCGCAGAACACGAGGACATGTCTGCTTCAATCAGACTTGCTGCTCGGATGGTCCATTATTTTAAAGACTTTTTGCAGTTTTGAATGAAATGCAAACTGCCACTTTCTGCCCATGAGAGGCAGCCCTCGTGTGACATTCTGGACACTTCTCTCATGTTTGACACTGCTCCCTGCAAACAGGAAGTCTCTGAACCTGTAAGGTTTCTCAGCGGTGCAGCACAAAGGCCACCCCTGCCTTGTCTCCAGCTGTGTCAACCTGCACTCCAAATGAGGCCAGTGCCTCCGAACACTGCCACTCACATCATGCATGACGTTGTCACTACTGTCACTAACAATGGTAGCATGATTATGTGTTTACCATTCATTGACCACCAGGTTTACATCACTCTCTATTTTGTGACATGACCCACCCAATGTCATATAACAGACTCCACTGTAGCAAATGAAACATAAAAGTTCTCCAGACTTAAATTTTAACATTAGTGGAGATTTGTCAGCACACCTGAGTGCCTCTGCCAATAACTGAACCCACTCAGTCACTATAAACACTCCTCTTTTAGACATGGTCTTGCCTGAGGTCACACTGTCAGGTGCAACAGACGAAGAATTCAGATCCAATGCCCAGGAAGCATCCTTACAATTGCACCAGCCTGTTTCTGCCTCAATTAAATTAAACAGTTATTTAAAGACAATATATCTCAGTCAGGACAATAAACAGTTCTTCTTAAGCCATAACACCAAAATGAAGGCTGGCCCTCTGTATGGATCTTCTTATACATTCCATAAGACTCTGCATTCTGTAGCAGGGGTGTAGCTGCAATTATTGCTGACCTGTTTAGTGGTATTTAACTCCTTTAACTATAAAAATCATAATTCTATACTTGAAAATATGCTATTGAAGACAAAAAGGTTCATAACTGCTGAATGTACTCATCAATGAGTTCCCTTGCAGACATAATATCCTATCATTTTGAAATAACATGTTCTAGCTCTCCATTTCAAAACCCTGAGATTGATCTTTTTTTTTTATAGTTAATATTGATCTTTATTTTTATGGTTGCCAACTGTTCCCTAGTACATTTAGATGTTTTTTAATTCTTTTTTATTTATTTATTTATTTTATTGTTAAATCATAGCTGTGTACATTGTGCAATCAAGGGGTACAATGTGCTGGTTTCATATACAATCTGAAATATTCTCATCAAACTGTTCAATGTAGTCTTCATGGCAATTTCTTAGCTATTGTATGTAGACATTTGTATTCTGCATTTAGTAGGTTTCACCTCTATCCATTCTAAGATGCACCGTATATGTGGCCCCACCCACTGCCCTCCCTCCACTCTGACCTCCCCCCTCCCTTCCCTTAACTTGGCCCTTTCCCCATATTCTTGTGCTATAGTTGGGTTATAGCCTTCATATGAAAGCTATAAATTAGCTTCATAGTAGGGCTAGTACATTGGATACTTTTTCTTCCATTCTTGAGATACTTTGCAAAGAAGAATATGTTCCAGCTCCATCCATGTAAGCATGAAAGAGGTAAAATCTCCATCTTTCTTTAAGGCTGCATAATATTCCATGCTATATACATACCACAATTTGCTAGTCCATTCGTGGGTCAATGGGCACTTGGGCTTCTTCCATGACTTAGCAATTATGAATTGGGCTGCAATAAACATTCTGGTACAGATGTCTTTGTTATATTGTGATTTTTGGTCTTCTGGGCATAAACCTAGTAAAGGAATTATAGGATCAAAAGGCAGGTCTATTTTTAGATCTCTAAGTATTCTCCAAACATCCTTCGAAAAGGAACATATTAGTGTGCATTCCCACCAGCAGTGTAGAAGTGTGCCCTTTTCTCCACATCCACACCAACATATCTGGTTTTGGGATTTTGTTATGTGGGCTACTCTTACTGGGGTTAGGTGATATTTCAAAGTAGTTTTGATTTGCATTTCTCTGATGATTAAGGATGATGAGCTTTTTTCATGTGTCTGTAGATCATGCGTCTGTCTTCTTTAGAGAAGTTTCTCTTCAAGTCCCTTGCCCATCCTGAGATGGGATCACTTGTTCTTTTCTTGCTAATACGTTTGAGTTCTCTATGGATTCTGCTTATTAGACCTTTATCGGAGGTATAACCTGCAAATATTTTCTCCCATTCTGGGGGCTGTCTGCTTGCTTTACTTACTATGTTCTTGGCTGTGCAGAATACAAAATGCTTTTCAGTTTGATCAGGTCCCAGAAATGTATTTTTGATACTGCTTCAATTGCCTGGGGAGATTTTACTCTTTTTTTCCTGGTTAGGTTGGCCAAAGGTTTATCTATTTTATTGATCTTTTCAAAAAACCAACTTTTGGATTTATTGATCTGTTGTATAATTCTTTTGTTTTCAATTTCATTTAGTTCTGCTCCGATTTTGCTTATTTCTTTTCTTCTGCTGGGTTTGGGGTTGGAGTGTTCTTACTTCTCCAGTTGCTTGAGATGTCCCATTAATTTATTAACTTCCCCTCTTTCTGTTTTCTTGAGGAAGGCTTGCAGTGCTATAAATTTCCCTCTTAGGACTGCCTTTGCAGTATCCCAGAGGTTCTGATAATTTGTGTCTTGATTGTTGTTTTGTTCCAAATATTTGATGATTTCTTTCTTAATCTCATCTATAACCCATCTATCCTTCAGAATAAGGTTGTTTAGCTTCCATGTTTTTGTATGGGTATGCAGGTTCCTGTTGTTATTGAGTTCAACTTTTATTCCATGATGGTCTGAGAAGATGCAAGGAATAATTTCTATTTATTTGAATTTGCTGAGGTTAGATTTGTGGCCTAGGATGTGGTCAGTTTTGGAGTATGTTCCGTGGGCTGATGAGAAGAATGTGTATTCAGTTTTGTTGGGATGAAATGCTCTGAAGATGTCTATTAAGTCCAGATGTTGAATGGTTGAGTTTAAATCTAAAATTTCCTTGCTTAGCTTCTTTTTGGAGGATCTATCCAGCACTGCTAAAGGGGTGTTAAAATCTCCAACTACTATGGAACTGGAGGAAATCACGTTGCTCACGTCTGTTAGAGTTTCTCTTACAAATTGAGGTGCGTTCTGGTTGGGTGCATAAATATTAATAATTGAGATCTTATCATATTGAGTATTACCTTTAACAAATATGAAGTGTCCATCCTTATCCTTCCTTATTTTGGTTGGTTTAAAGCCTATTGCATCTGCAAACAGGATTGCAATGCCTGCTTTTTTCTGCTTTGCATTTGCCTGGAGTATAGATGACCATCCCTTTGCCTTGAATCTATATTTGTCTTTTAATGTAAGATGCGATTCTTGTATGTAGCAGATATCTGGCTTGAGTTTTTGTATCCAGTCAGCCAACCTGTGCCTCTTTAGATGACAGTTTAAACCATTCACATTAATTGAGAATATTGATAAGCCTTTCGAGAGTCCGGTGACATTTTTAATCCTTTTGCGACTGTGGAAGTTGGAATTTGATCAAAATTTTCTGGGTGGGTTTACTTTTGTGGTGTAGGATTACACTGGTCTTTATGGAGGATAGGTCTGAGAATATCCTGGAGAGCTGGTTTAGTTATGGCAAGTTTCTTCAATATGTGAATGTCATTGAAGTATTTAATTTCTCTGTCATAAATGAAACTCAGTTTAGCTGGGTACAGGGGGGTTGAAAGTTATTTTGTTTTAGGAGATTATAAGTCGATGACCATCCTGTTCTAGCTTGAAAGGTTTCAGCAGAGAGATCTGCAGTTATTCTTTTTTTTAATGGATAAAGAAAGTCCTGAGCTTTTATTGAATGGCTATTTTGCAGTGGGATTTAAGGCCTGGGCAGTCACTCCACCCTTTCTTCTGCATGGAAGAATAAATCATGTGTTCTTCCACTGGCTCTGTGCTTAAGAAGGTACAGCCAACCTACAACTATTTCCTGGGACTTGTTAAATATTTGGCATGCATTTCTCTTTATTTTTGAATAAATATTTAACTGACAGATGGCCAGAGAACAAAAATCAGAAGTAAACCCCAAAGCAGTAAGGGTCTAAGGGTTTGAAGGAGCCCAGGGGGCTAACAAGGATCTCTGAGGAATCCTGGAAGTTTCAGTAGTGGAGGATGGCACAGTCCTCTTGTCCCCTCCGGAGATTTTGCTGCTGAGAGGTCCAGTAGCAGAAGATCCTGGGTGTGTGCCCTTTACCCGGCATTTCCCCAGTGCCTGGGTGTTTAGCTATTGCCTCCTCTCTCTTCACATTCCAGGGCTCTTTATTTTGTTCCAGACATGTGATCAGGTCTGGCTTAGAGGCAGCAAGTCCTTTGATATATGTATCTGAGAACCAGCCATGTCTTCTTCTCCTTTTCCTAGTCTGGGATTTCTTTTCAGATTGTCTCAAAGTCCGGCCTTATCTTCTGAATTCCAGGTGGAGGCTAGGTCATGTGTGCAGATTCTAGATGAAATCCAGCTTGCTCTGTATTCCTGGGTTCATTTCTCTGTTTCCAAGGTGTCCTACAGATCTCCCAGGACCTGCAGGTCACAAGGTGAGAGAAGCTGCAGCAAAGACACCTGGGTCCTCCTGAAGATGTTACAGCGAAGAGGAGACCACAGCTTGGTGCCTAGAGCAGGAGAAAAATCCTGTGAGATCTGCAGTTATTCTAATATTCTTCCCCTTGTAGGTAATGGTTTTCTTTTGTCTGGCGGCTTTCAGAATTTTCTCCTTCACATTAACTTTAGTGAAATTGATTATGATGTGTCTGGGGGATGTCTTACTCGGGTTAAATCGTGCTAGAGTTCTGAAACTGTCTGCTATCTGAATTTCAGAATCTCTTGGCATGTCTAGAACGTTGTCCTACATAATCTCATGGAAAAGAGACTCTGTGCCTTCTGAAGCCACTTCATCACTTTCGGGGATCCCTATAAGACGAATATTGATTTTCTTCAAATTATCCCAGAGCTCTCTGAGAGAGTGATCTGTTTTTGCCCTCCATTTCTCTTCCCCTTTGAGAGTTTGGGAGCGTTCGAAAGCTTTGTCTTCCATGTCAGAAATCCTTTCTTCTGCTTGTTCCATTCTGTTACTGAGGGATTCTACTGTGTTTCTCAGGTCTTTGAGGGCTGCAATTTCTTGTCTTGATGTGTCAAAATCTTTGGTCATTTGGTCTTTGAATTCGTTGAATTCTCAAGATATCTTTTGGGTTACTGGTTGGAATTTTAATTTGATCTTATTTGCTATCCAGATTCTGAATTCGATTTCTGACATCTCAGCTATTTGTTTGTGCATTTGATCTTGTGCTGTGTCTGCCCCATTGTTCCTTAGGGGAGTTGATCTACTCTGATTATTCATATTGTCAGAGTTTTTCCTTTGATTTTGTCTCATGATTGTTTTTCACCATTGCTTCTGGCCATCTCAGATTTGGGGTGGTGTCTCTCTGATATTAGACCCCGGGGGGATCACTCTATTGTGGCTGGATCTTTGTAGGTAGTGACCCTGTGTAGCTCTTCTGGGGCTGCCCCAGCCAGGGAGTTCTGGTTGTGGGAGCATCTCTGGAGTGTGACACTCCAGGATCCGGCAATAGGGCAGGGGGTGGTGCACACAGTTCTGGGAGTGCCTGGCACCCAGTGACTTTGGCACAGAGAGCCCAAGGCTCCAGCAGTCTCTGGCCAGGAGTAGGGCTCCCTGTAGAGGCAGGGAGGGCTCCAGAGGGCACACGGCTACCAGAGTCCCTGGCCAGACGAGTGGGCCGATGTGGAGGCAGGGAGGGTACAGGAGGGAGGACACAGGGTTGCATGGCTCCCAGAGTTCCTTGTCAGGGTTTGGGGAGGCTCGGCAGGCAGGGTAGCAGGTCCCAATGCAGCTCTTAGGGAGAGTACCGATGGTGGGTCCTGGCGCAGCTTTTCCGTTGGTCTGGCAGGTGCCGATCGTGGGTCCTGGTGTAGCTCTTACGGAGGTCCAGGAGGGGTGCTGATTGCCATCCCAGCGCAGCTCTTCTGGAGGTCTGAAAGGGTGCCAATGGCGGGTCACAGCGCCGCTCGGGAGTGCACTTGCAGTGGCAGTGGCTAGATTTCCTTTGCCGAGATTGATCTTTACAAAGAACTTTACCTTGATCAATTTAGAGCATTAAAAAGTCAATTCACAGAATATATTCTGTCTTAAGGTCTATATAACGTGATTACAAAATTTTTTTGAGTGCTCATACCAAGTCTTAGCAATAATTTGGAGGACTGAGACTTTCACACATTGCTGATGAGAGTGTAAAAGAGTATAACCATCTTGGAAAACATTTATGAATTTTCTTAAAAAATTACACATACACCCATCATATGATCCAGCCATGCTTCTCATAGGGCATTTGCCTAAGAGAAATAAAAATATGTGTTCATTATTTCTGCAAGGTTTCCATGCCCATGATCATGGTGGCTTTATTTATAATCATTAAAACATGGAAATAACCCAAAAGGAGGGAAGGAAGGAAGGACGGACAGACACAGTCAATTCCTACCATCAAGGGCTACACAGGCCCCTGAGGCCTCTACTCCCTCAACACTGTCAACATTCACACACTCAGGGACTTAGTCCAGATTACTTCAATCTTATTTAGTTGGCCTCAGTTCACTTTCTCCAAAGGATATGAGTTACATGGAGTTATTTCTCTAAAGGGATGGGGCTGCAGCATCAATTGCACTTACTGGGTAAGCTCCAGTTGCTAGAAGAGGAAGTGTAGTATTTTTCTGTAGGTGGACACAATGTGGGCCCCTTTCTTTTGATTTTAATTGGTGATTGAGAGTGTTGCTATTGACATTTGACCTACTTCTAATAACCAAATGACAAACGAGAAATGATAAAATTCCTGCTATGTCAACTCCTGTGGTAACCACCACCCTGGGCCCTATATTTGCTTGTCCTTCCTTCAGGGTGTCCTGAACTTTAGAGTTTCCATGAAAGGACCAACCAGGACTAAGTTCAGCAGATAGAGTTCATAATTTTGTTAAGATTTTCTAAGACAAGGGACAATGTTGTTGCACATAATGGATCTTTTTCATTGATTTCCATATATTTGCAATGAAAAGAATTTAGATCGGGGGTTCTTCCTGAGTTCTGTTCACATGCATTGTGTATTGCAAAATAGTCCCAGTGCTTTACCTGTCCCTGCATTCATACCATTGGCTTTGTCACTTTATATACCCTTCCATTCTGACACTGTGCGTGGCTTTGCTACCTATCTCAGTGATGGGATGTTGAGCTGATGTGATACAAGTAGAAACCTGAAAAGCACTTGCATTGTTGAGTACACTCTTGCCCTCTGTCACCTTCCTGAGGAGAATATGCCCTGGGGCAGCCTGCTGGTTGATGATCTAGGTGGTCTTAGATTAACCAATAGCTAGTTAATCCCCCAGACTTGTGAACAAGCCCAGCCTGAGCCAGCAAATCCATCTACCAACCCATAGCTTGGCTTCAATTGTTGCAGAGGTAAGAAGATGGACTCAGTGGGAAGGGTGGGCTTGTTGTTATTGTTGGTTGCTTATTCATAATATTTAAACAGTCCCTTTACTTCCTTCCAAGTTCTTTGCTGGATGTTAGCCTCTTTTTGCTCACGGAAGGCCAGTGGAGTAGAGACAAACAGGGAAAGACATTACAGCCAGTCCATGCAGCACTGACAATTTTTTTTCCCAACTCTTGGCTTCTCCTTTAATGAAAGAAGTAATGTTTCCTCCTGTGGAAGTACTTACAGGAGATTTACTCTGTTTCTGAATACCGTGGGGCACAGAGGTATGGACTCTAGTCCTGGCTTAAGACAATTTAGCCTCATTGAGGTGCCATGACACACATTTCAATATCAATATTTACCGAGGGTTTATCCCATGCCAATCCTGGCATTAAACACTTAATAAGCACCATCACTTAGTCCTCTGAACACATTTATGGATAGGTATAACAATAATTTTTAAAATAATAATTATGTTTAAATTATTATTAAAAATAAAAAAGTTTTTTCTTCTGGGTAGATACCTAGTAATGGCATCATGGGATCAAATGGAAGGTCGACTTTTAGCTGTTTGAGGATTCTCCATACTTTTTTCCATAGAGGCTGTCTTAGTTTGCAATCTCAACAGCAGTGTAAAAGTGTTCTCTTCTCTCTTAACAAGACAGAAAATTACTCACCTTTGAGAGGTGCAATAGTATATTTTCACCTGTATACTCAAGACACCATTTCCTCCACTACATGGCTCTTGTCTATAAAAAGGGTGAATTCTATCTGCCCAACCTATTTCACAGGACTATGAGCTCAGACTCACAAGAGTGCTTTGGAAGAGAGAAAAAGAGGTAGAAAAATAATAAGACATTACTACCGTTATGAAAAACAATGGTAAAGATAATATGCTTTGGGTTTTCTCAGGAGGAACAATTTGTTCCTATCTGCTATCTGAAAACAGTTTATACTTGAAGTGTGATTCCTTTTATTTAATGCTTTTAGCTCTAATTTAAACATCTTAAGCAGATAATCACACTTAACTATTCTTTTTTCTTTTTTGAGATAGAGTCTCATTATGTCACCCTCGGTAGAGTGCCCTGGCGTCACAGCTCACAGCAACTCAAACTCTTAGGATTAAGCTATTCTCTTGCCTCAATCTCCCAAAAAGCTGGAACTACAGATGCCCGCCACAATGCCCGGCTATTTTTTGTTGCAGTTGTCATTGTTGTTTAGCTAGCCCAGGCCAGGTCTGAACCCACCAGCCTTCATGTATGTGGCTGGTGCCATACCACTGCTATGGGCACCAAGCATACACTTAACTATTATTCATTTCATCTCTGTATCAGTAGTGTGTGGTGAGAGCTCCTTTACCAGCCCCACTTACTCTATCCTCTGGGAATTCACAGATCAGAGGGTGAAGATGGCAGGGACAGAGTTTCCCAGAACTTGGGTTTTATTTTAGGTTCTGACACATCAAGAGAAAGCTTCCAGAAAGTCCCTGTTAGGTCTCATTTTCCTCATCTCTCAGTTTCAGAAAAAGTCTAGGTGAGACTTTCTGCATCTCTATGGAAAGAAGCATGAAGATTCCTCCCAGCCTCTGTATAGAAAGAAATATGGAGACTCCTCGAAGAGCTAAAAGTGGACCTTCTGTTTGATCTCATGATACCATCACTAGGTATCTATCCAGAAGAAAAAAACTTTTTTTTGTTTTTAATAACAATAATTTACATATAATTATTATTTTAAAAATTATTATTATACCTATCCATAGGGCTGTTCAGAGGATTAAGTGAGAGGTGCTTATGAAGCATTCAATGCCATGATTGGCATGGGGTAAAGCCTTGGTATGTATTACATACATCAGCTGTTAGAGAAAGTTTTGTCACCTCCATTTACAACAATGAAACAAATGTGGAGAGCTAAGTAATCTGCCAACAGTTGAAATAGAACTATCTGAAAGTCAAGGCTTCTTTTTCTAGTTTCTCTGGAGGATAGAATTAGAATCCTAACATGGCAGGCTAATTCTGCATCCATATCTTCTTCCTTCAAGCGCTGGTTTTTACCCCATTTGCACATTAAAATCACCTAATTCTAAGTAGGAGCTTTTTAAAAATAGTAATGCCTCAAAACGACAATGAAATAGTACTTCACATCCATTAGGATCACCGCTATCAAAAAATAACAAAATAACAAGTGTTGGTGAGGATGTGGCGAAACTAGAACTCTTGTGTACTGTTGATGGGGGTGTAAAATGGTACCACTACTGTGGAAAACAGTATGATGGTTCCTCAACAAATAAGAAACAGAATTACCATATGACCTAGAGATCCCACAAAAGAATGGAAAACAGGTGCTCAAGGAGAGATTAATGTGCTCATGTTCATAGCAGCATTATTCACAATAATAAATAAGTTGAAGCAAGCCAGGTACCCATCCATGGACGAATGGCGAAATAAAATGTAATACAAACATACAATGGAATATTATTGAATTCTAAAAAAGAAAGAAACTCTGATTCATGCTACGATGTGGATGAACCTTGAGGACACACCTTGTGAAATACTTCAGAGGCAAAAAGACAAATATCACGGATTCCAAGTATATGAGGTACTTTGTGTAGTCGAACTCATAGAGACAGGAAGTAGCATGGTGGTTGCCAGGGTTAGGGGGCTGAGGAATAGGGTGTTATTTTTTAGTAGTTATAGAGTTTTAATTTTGCAAAATAAAAAGAGTTCTGGAGGTGGATAATGTGATCGTACAACAGTGTGAATGTACTTATTAGTGCCACTGAACTGTACACCTAAAAATGGCTAAGATGATAAATTTTAAATTTTACTACAATTCAAAATAAAAACACATATATTGATGCCAAGACTAGACTAATCACAGACTCTACTCTAGGCTGGGGCTGGAACTCCTGTGTTTTATAAGATGCCAGCATTTTCTGTTGCACGGTGAGCGTTAAGAAGGTTTGCTTTACAGCAACATGTCCTGGCCTTGGCTCTACTTCCTGGAAATATTCATCTTCAGTATCAAAATGTCATTTGCTAGTTTGAGTTAAAATGAAAATGAAAATCACTGGCATCACCTCCTGCAAATATTCTCTTGAGCATATCTATTCTTCTTGGAGAAAAGAAAAGGAGCTTCTGTCCTGGGTTTGCCAACAAGAAACAGTCTTCCGTGTGTTTATTTTATTCTGAAACACACCTCACTCTGAATTCTCTGACCCAAGAATAAAAAAGCTCTGGTATCTGGAGAAAGCAAACGGATCCCAGGCTCCAATCAACAGAAGAACGCCTGGGGAATAAGAAGAACATTATGGTGTTGTATAAATTTCTGGTGAGGTTTCAGCCTGCAGCATTGTCCTGAATTCTATGCAAAACACCAGGGATGCTGGTGAATTGGAAGGTGACTTGGATAATCATGGGCCTCAGGCCTAACTGGGATGATGAAGTTAGAAAAAATAAAAAAGATAGGTTTACAGTCAGTGAAAGAGGAAATGAAGGAAGAAGAGGTTTATGGAGTGTGCCAGAGGATGGAAGAGAGAATTTGTTGCAAATTGAGAGGATGATGGTGCACTCTAAAACAATTAAGTGTGCATTCCCTTCTGCAAAGAAATGGCAAGGAATTTGGTTTACCTGTGGAGGAAGGAAAGAACTGATGGGGAGATTAAGATACTTACAGTCTTTTATCTTTGCTGCCAATAGTGGGAGGAGGGTCTCATTTTCATTCTGGAAATTGCTGTTGTCAAACTAATACGTTGATGCATTATTTGGGGCAACACTACCCAACAGAGCTTTCTTCAATGATGGAAATGCTGAGTGATGTGTTGAGCTGTTTTTACTAACTTGACAAACCTTTACTACTAAACATTTTCAGGAATTTCGTAAGGTAATTATTAATCACTGTCCTTACTGAGAAATTAAATTATATATGCTTACTATTAAATATTATGTTTAAAAACAAATTAACAAATACTCAAAACTCATAGCCCTTTAGTTAGTTTAGTGCATTTTACTATTGCATATGTACTCTCCACTAGGGCAGCCACTAGCCACACGTGACCACTGAGCATTTGAAATTGCCTAGTGCAACTGAAGAACTGAATATTCAGTTCAATTCAATTCAATTTACATGCAAATAGCCACCTGTGGCTAGTGGCTACTGTAAGTTTCAGGTTTTTACAGGAAGCAAAAACTTATCAGAACTGATAACTGGCAACTGTTACCAGATCTGGTTGCTATCATAAACTTGTTTTTGCACTTCACTTACTAAATGAATATCTATCTCTTTCATTTGAATGGTTTGGGTTTTTATTATCAGATTGTTTGGATCTGTTCTCAGGTTACTTGGGAGGACAGTGAGGGAGGAAGTAGCGGAGAGAGTTGCAGAGAGAGAATTCACTCCAAATTGAATTCCTGCTGTTTTGTGAGGTTGCACGCTAATGCCAGCAGGATGGCTCTGAGCTTGGTGTGCATCCCACCAGCAAAGCCAAACAGCAAAAATAATTGTGTGCTCCAGAGCTGACTTTGGCTGCTGCCACGTCATTGGCAGGCATTTCTGGGCTTCGTTTGGGGCTCAAGAAACAACACTAGACTCCTCAGATGGAGAAGAGACCCCAGCTGGGATCCCTGAGAGTTTGGGATGCCACCAGAATTTGACCATTTGCTGGAGAGTGACCTCAGCTTCCCCAAGCCAGCCTTGTGAGATCAGCCAGTCAGTCAACTGGACAATGGGTTCTCAGAGCTGTTGCCTTAAATGTGCCCAGCGCATTTCCCTGCCCATTCCCCAGGTAGCTCCCTGCTTTAATTTCCCTGCAGGCTTCAGAAAGGATGCATTAAATTATAATCACTAGCTGTTTTGTGAACAGCCTTTTGTGACCAATAATGACTGTAATGAGAGAAAAGAAAAAGGGAAAATGGGATGATTGAAGCTCACTGGGATGCTTTTGCTGAGCTGTTTGTAAAGCAACACAAACAGACAACTGGGGCTCTTCTTTGTCTGTTAATTTGTATCTGTGTTTTCATTTGTCACTGAAAGGTGGGCCTGTTTACTAGGCATCTGCTAGACCACAGAGACCACTTCACTTAACCTAAGGTGGTGTCTCTGAGACACGAGTCACGTGACTTGCCTCCCACAGCTTTTGTAGTGTTGTTTTATAAATTAACTCTGCAAATCCCGCCATGTGCTTAAACTACTGCTACAGCTGGGGATCTCTGCCCAATAAAGCTTTGACATCCTAATCAACCTGCCCCCTCCTTCCTGGCTCCAGGGTTCAGGCTCTTTGTGTGCAGCTGGACCATTGAGACAGCATTCAACATCTTCCCCAAATATCCAGATCCAATCACAGCACTCCCAGGGTCTAATCCTCAGCTGCTCCCTTCTACCAGCAAGCAGCTGCAAAGACCTTCGAGGACCCCTGCAGGGCTGCATTTGTGCACCTGTGTCTTTAGATGGTAAGTTCTACCAGGGCAGGGACTCTGTTGTACTTTGCTCAGCTTTTTAACTGTTAAGTGGCAAAGTGGCTTGCACTTTAGATTAAATCCAAAGCAAAAAGAAAAAGAGATTGTATCTTTTCATTAGGTGCTGTAACTTGGATATGCAGACATTAAAAAAGAGAGAGGGCGGCGCCTGTGGCTCAGTGAGTGGGGCGCCGGGCCCCATATGCCGAGGGTGGTGGGTTCGAACCCAGCCCCGGCCAAACTGCAACAACAAAAAAATAGCCGGACGTTGTGGCGGGTGCCTGTAGTCCCAGCTGCTCGGGAGGCTGAGGCAAGAGAATCACATAAGCCCAAGAGCTGGAGGTTGCTGTGAGCCGTGTGACGCCACAGCACTCTACCGAGGGCAGTAAAGTGAGACTCTGTCTCTACGAAAAAAAAGAGAGAGAGAGAAACACAAAATGTTGGCACTCAGGAGAGAAATTATTTTCAAACTTTTTTGTAAATAGTAGAAAACTTATAAAAATCTTGATGTTTGCTATCAAAAGTTGGATGCCTGAAAACTGATATCTTGTACCAACCCTGCCCTGGATTCCTGAGGCACATAGGTCAGAAACTACACCAGTGCAGCCAGGGGGATCTGGTCAGGAAATCGTGCCTTAGAGCAGGAAAGAGGGCAGGGACGGAAGACAGGCATCCCAGTCTACTTTTTGCTTTGCTGTGTGACTTTGGGCAAGTTGTTTCACTCTCTGGGTCACATTCTTTCTCCTATAAAATGAAAATGAGGTCAGATGGTCACCAGTGTCTCTCAGCTCTAAAAGGGTATGATTTTAAAAGCAGGAATAGCTAGCTGGGCATGGTGGCTCATGCCCCATAATCCTGGCACTTTGGGAGGCTGAGGTGGGTAGATTGCTTCAGCTCAGGAGGTTGAGACCAGCCTGAGCAAGAGCCAAACCCCATCTCTAATAAAAAACAAAAAAATAGCCAAGTGTCGTGTGCACCTGTAGTCCCAAGGTACTCAAGAGGCTGAGGCTAGAGGAACTCTTGAGCCTAAGAGTTTGAGGTTGCTGAGAGCTGTGACACCATGGCATCCTACCCAGGGCAACAAAAATATAAAAGTGGCAATAAACTTTTCCAAGGAAATGGAGACCCCCAAATCCATTCTTTTCAATTTTTGTTTGTGACTCTTACTGATCAGAGGGTTTAGCATCACTCCCATTGGAGTCATTCAACAGACATCTGCCCATCACAGATGGTCACTACTGTCTCTGGTGTGGAGGGCTGGTCCTGAGTTCTTATTGATCTGCTAACCTCTCTCCATTCTAGGCTTTAAATCCCACCTGTGGAAGGATGCTATAGAACTTGCTTAGACAATCCTTTCGTCAACCCTTTCTCCTCCCCCAAATACAATCCAAGATCAACTACGCATTAGGGCTAATTCTGGAGAATATGTATCACTGCTTCTATCTTAGATATTGTGGTACATAGCCAAGTCCCCTCTTTGGGACCGACAGGCACCACTCCCAGCCGCTGGGAGGATCAGCTACTGATGGCTTGTGATCACATTCTTCAGGAGGGTCTCCCCAGTGCCTTAAGGAACTGCTTCACTCACATTCACTTCCTATGATGGACTTAAAGATGACGGTAGATTCTCTGTTACTCTTCCCATAGAGAGGTGGGGTTGAACCCACTCACCCACCTTGAATTCCAGGCAGGCTCTCTAACTGCCTCTATCAATAAAATTCAGCTGAAGTGATGCCAGGCCAGTTTCTGGGCCCAAGACATACATAGGTCATAAGGGACATAAGAGAATAGGAAACCCGACTCTGTCTTTTGGCAGGTTCTCTGAGAACCATGAGCTACTACGGAAGAATCCCAGCTGTTCTGAGACCACCACACTGGACAAGTGACATGTAGATGATCTAGTCAAGAATCTCACGTGAGATTCTTGAAGTCACCCCCACTGAGGGCCAGACATGTAAATGAAGCTGTCTTGAACCCTCCCAACCAGCCTTGGTAAATGGATTTAAAGGCCAGAACCCTTGCCTCAATGGTTGGACGCTCTGAAGGGCCTTCCAGTTCCAGAGGTCCATGAAGGAATGGCTGAAGCCGTATGTGCCTTGTCTCTCGTCTTGTGAGTCAGCTTCCCCTCCACCTAATCGCTTCTCTGCTGTGTGTATCTCCCCAGCAAAACTGGGTACACAACACTCCATCTCAAATTCTTCTTCCCAGGAAACCCAATCATAAACAGCTCCCCAACTTTCTTCCTTCAAGTGAATCTCTCAGTTCCTTTTCCTCTTCTCCCTTTGGATTTGGGTTGTGTGAATAAAATTATAACTCAGCAAGATTCTAACTGCGACAATATTTGGTGTTTTTGGGGTATGACCTAGTGGTCAAGTAGTGTTTGTTGAATAAAGTTTTGTTGAACAGAACAATCAAGGGGGATTGTAAGAGCAGTAAGTTACCTGCCTTTTAATCGTGTGTGCAGCAGTCTGAGGAAATTCTATATCCCTACAACCCAAGCCATGTCCGTGAATCTGTCATCTCTCGAGTAACTAGAAAGTTAGCTAGGAGCTATAGGAACCAGGGCCTCATTGACTGAAATAAGTACAGAAAGAAATATTGGAGGGGGGTTTCAGCGTGGAGAAGGCCATGAGGGTTACCAGGTTTTTCATCTGAGTAGAATTAAACCATTCCTGTAGCAGGGTAGTTAGTAAATGCACAGACAGGCAGTCAGGCTGGACTAGTTTGTACCTCTGCGCACTCAGCTTGAGTAGATACTACCTAAGCGATACCAAATTCAGGTGAGAGATAAGACCTTTGCTTTCAAAACCTTCCATCTAAATACACAAAGCGAGAAGAGAGTACATATAGTAACAAAATAGTCCATAATGCAGGGAAAGAAATATTAACACTCCACAGAAACTTGAAAACGAAGGGAGGGTATGATCCCATGGGACGGGTTTCTCACTGAGTTTGAACACATGAAGCCGACCTGTTGCTTCATTTTAGTTGTAGCTTCATCGTCCTGAGATGATTTCCTGACCCTACTTTTTAACTACTCCCTGTTAGCCTCATTTGCCATTGCATAGGAAGCATCTAGAAAATGATGAGAGCCATATAAATTCCTAGCAGGAAAAGCCATCCAGTGAATTGCCCCAAATCATCTCTGCTGCCTTTAGGCAAGAGATTCCTCTTAGTCTTTTTTCCTGCAATTTTTACACATCCCCATAATGGCAACAACATAAGACTAGAAAATTTCCTAGAAATAAAAATACAATTTTAACAATGATACTCTTTCCATTTGGGTATTTTCCTCAAAGTTTCTACAGTGCCTATTCAGTCCTTGCCCAATGGAAAATGTATATATAAAATAAACTTCTTATTTTATTTTATTTTTTGTAGTTTTGGGACAGGGCTGGGTTTGAACCCACCACCTCTGGTATATGGGGCCAGCACCCTACTCCTTGAGCCACAGGCACCACCCTAAACTTCTTATTTTAAACCAAGGGAGGATGCTAAGAAAATAAGTCATTGAAGAATAACCAAAACTTAACCTTTACCCCCCACCCCTCCCCTGCCAGGGTGATGTAGAATTGCTGGCTAAGAGGTTCAGCAATACTCGGTACAGCTAGGAAAGTGCCTTTATCCTCAGAGCTGAATCCCCGGGCAAAATATTCTATGGAATTTTTAGGATAGGACTGTCATCAGCTGCCACCACACTTTACCTCGTATGAGAATTTCTTGAGTAGAAATCCTAGAGTGGGATTTCTTTTCTTGTCTTCCTTGGTTTAGGCTAGGTCTTTGTTCAGAGATTACTGGAACTAATTTTAGCCACGCCCACAATTTTCTTGGTGCTGAATGAAGAGAAAACATCTGGCAGAGTTCAGTGTGGTGCCCACATCTTCAAGCCTCTCTCAGGGGCACTCTGTTGTTTGAGGACGTCGAGCTTCCAGACCAGTCAATATGAGTTGCACTCCTGAGGACCCTATGGCAAGGTGATACTCCCAATGGATCCTGAAAAACAACCCAAAAGTCTGTCTCCCAAAAATCTGCGAGGAATCTTCCCCAAAATGCAAGTTTGGTGAAGCTCTAGGTAAAGTTTTCCAGCTCTTTCTGGGACACCCGTGAGTGTGCCTCAGTTTACCTAAAAGGTGCTATGTTGCATTCAAAGCTAAGATTTTTTTTTTTTATTCCCTTGAATTTATGTGTGTGTGCAATAAACAATTTGCGGGAGGTGGGACCTAACAGATCAAACAAAGAAGATATTTCTAAGAGGCCCGGATGTCCTGGGCTTTCTCATCTCTTCTCTGATTTCCTTATTCCTCTGCCCCACTTTCCTAGAAAATGAAAACAGAAGCTGGAAACAGGTCTTGCAGGAGGGAACCCAAATGCCCAGGAGGGGCCCCATGAGGTTGTTTATTTTTAGGAGTAAGGAGGCTGGGAGCCTTGATCAAGCCAGAGCCAGCCAGCAACACAGCAGATACTTGGCAGTTGGACGCAGCGACCCTGAGATGTTCACATCTATTTTCCATGGGTATCTCTGAAGCTCCTAAGAGAACACAGAGCTGATGTTCCCACCTGCACACACTCCACTTGGCCTCACCACTCAGTGTGGGCGTCACCAGGGAATATGTTAAAAATGCAGTCTCAGTCACCACTCTGGGCCTCCGAGGATCCACGCAGGAACAAGAGCTCTAAGCGAATCTCCTGCACAGTAGAGTTCAGAAGAACTGGCACATAGGGTGACCCTCCTGGCTAACCACTCTCGAGGAACTCCTGTGGCACCTCCCACACGTGCCCGCATTGTGGGTACCTTCGGCGTCTACCCTGCCCTGTCTTATCCACCCAGCAACCCACACAACTTTCTGCAGCCCAACCACGCCGTTCCTTCTTAATCGTAATCGTCCCATTATGTCTCCTAGCATCCAGGGTCCTCGTAGATCTGGGCCCACCCGCGCTGCCAGCCGCATCTGTCCTCACCCCCAGCTGGGCCACAGCCAGGTAGCCCTGCACATTCTAGGCTGATTCTGGCCATCTGCCTTTGAGCTGGTTCTCTCAACCCAGAGCCCCTTCCTTCTCATCCCGTCCTTCCCCTAGGACTCAGTAGAGGTCGTGGTCATCCCGGGAAGCTGTCTTAGTGTGTCCCCACCTAATAAGCAGAGTGCGCAAAGAGACACACACACACACACTCCAAGCTGGGCTAGGTGCCCCTCCTCAGGGTTCACTTACAAATGCCAAGTGCACAGCATTCTTCTGGCATTCTGTATTCTCACACAGACCTGTCAACCATCTTTCACAATAATCCATCTCTGACACCAAGGTCTGGAATAATATAGTCAGCCTGCTATAGTGGTGAGTAGGGACTCTGGAGCTAGCAATCTGGGGTCACCACCTGGCTGTGTGACCTGGAACAAGTTACTTAACTTCTCTGTGTCTCAGGTTTCATCATCTGTGCAGCAATGATCATTTGAGATATCTACAGTTGCTGTGATGAACAGAGTTGACACTGATATGTATACATATAACGTAAGCATGTTTACTGTCATTTTTAAATTATTCACGTTTGTACCCCCAGTGACTAGGAGAGTGCTTGCACAAAGTAACTGCGTGATGAATAAAATCTTGAGTGACTGATAATATGATCATGCTTGTTGGGTTTTATCTTATTTGACCAACCAAATCTAGTACCTCTTTGAAGTCCATCAGGTTTGCCTTATTAGCCCCACGTGATAAATGAGAAATGGGCTGCGAGAGGTTCCCTTCCTTAAGACCTCACAGCTAAATTCAAAGTAGGAGCAGGGCAGAACTAGGATTCTTTTTGACTTGTTAGTGCAGGATCAACACCCCTGACGTTAAATCTGCCCAATGGGAATTCAGTGAATCTTGTTTTTTTTTTTTTTCTGAGACAGAGTCTCACTCTGTTGCCCTGGGTAGAATGCTGTGGCATCATAGCTCACAGCAATCTCAAACTCTTGGGCTCAAGCGATCCTCCTGCCTCAGCCTCCTCAGTAGCTGGGACTACAGGCACCAGCTATTTTTTCTATTTTTAGTAAAGATGGGATCTCGCTGTTGCTCAGGCTGGTCTCAAACTCCTAAACTCAGGCAATCCACCTGCCTCAGCCTCCCAGAGTGCTGGGATTACAGGTGCGAGTCACCAAGCCCAGCCCTAGCATAGTGGATCTTAAAGGTGGGCGGCTAATCAGGAAAACATTTTTGCAGTGACTACATCCACTCATTCAAAGAGCATCAATTTATCCCACTCTATCACCCAGAGGAGTCTTCCGTCCATTTCCACTCCAGTTTTGTAGTTTCTGACAGGCAAAGTCATTAGGATGCATTTACTATATTAAAACACTGGGATTTTTTTTTAATAAAAATCAAAGGCTAATCAAAAACTGCTTTTTCAATATTGCAGCAAAAAAAAAAAAAATTCTTCTCACAAGCACAATGACCAAAATAGCCCAGGCTTTATTAGTTTATTCGTTTTAAATATGTTTTTGTTCTGTGTATAAAAACAAGCACTCATACACTATGACAACAGCAGTAAATACTGTTTTGTTTTTACTAAAAGGGGAAAAAAATCAACTTTAATTTGAATACTAAACCATCCAGAATATCTAGCTGAAAACATGTTTTTATTATTTGCATTCTTAGGTTTGGCTTGTTATGCTTTTGGCGTATCTGCTGATATCACTTGCAATATTTTTTCATTTCATATATTAATATTTAATATTCTTTAAACATTGTTCAACCTTAATGGTTGTCTAATTTCTGTTTTTCATCCACAGAGAAGCTATTAATTTATGAGCATACAGGGCAGTAAGTAATAATTTGCATGAATGCCTTGAACAGATATGCTTCCATAGGCCGCCCATAGCATAGACTCAGGAAGGGGTGATACCATCTATTGGCCAAGCTCCAGTGAACACTGCTTTACAAGAAGCAGGGGGGAAAAAAAAGTTTTTTAATCCCTAAAGAAGTCTACTAAGTGAAAAATCAACAGAGATGACAGAAACGGGTTTGTTTCTGCTCCTTTTTTCTTTCCTGTATGCTCTACACACAAAAGATTTATGAAACAGCAAAGCAAGAAGCTGAAGTGCTTTGAAAAACTAGAGATGAACTCATTCTTAACTGCGTCCAGAACTTCAGTCCTCTCCCAAAAACTGTTGACAGAGATTCATGCCCACATGCTGCCAGCTCAGCTAACCCAAAGTATGGTCCGTGGGGTCAGAAAAACGAATTAAGGAGTCAGTCAAAACAGTATTTTAGCAATGCTCACAAGGCTGAAATCTGCTCAATTCCCCACTCTATTGATAATGATACTTCCCATTGTATGGATTTGACAAATGGTTTTGAGCAGCACCATATCACTTATGTTCTATGTTAATCTTGGAGTTGGGGGTACAATTGCACAGAGGTGAGCAGAGACTTTGTATTTGAGAAGACATTAGGTTAATTGCCCTCAAAACAATCTCTATACTTCCCTCCTCCATAAAGGTGTGAGATTAGTTCCCCTTGGGCCAGGGAGTCAATGATGGAGGTAATCACCATTACCATAAATCCTGGCCCCAGTTTCTTACTTCTTGTAGTGCTAAGTCAGTCTCCTAGAGTTAGCTATCTGAAAATCACGGATTTACAATCACCTCAAAATAGATGCCATTCTGGCACCCAAGGTAGATAATTAAACTAGTTATGCAGACAGCTTAGAAAATAAAAATAATTTTCCCCAATTATCATCATATTACAATTGGTCTTTTCAAGCAGCTATGTGATTGCTACAGTTCTCTTTTTAAAATTGTTTTCTTACCTTGAACAAGCTTCATAGGTAATAAAGGAAGTTTAATAAGATTTAGAATTCTTGCCCACACTAATAAAATCTCATTTTATAATCTAGTAGTTTGACATTCTGAAAATGTATTTAACAGAAGGAACAATTTTCCTAACTGTTTGGTAAATTAAACTACCTGCTCTGATGCAGCAAAACCCAAGGACATAAGTATTAAAAGAGGCTCTTAAAAAATCATCCCCTCTCTTTCTTCTTGTGCCGAATTCACATCATTGCAGCAGACTTCCTAAATGTATTTCTTCTTTTTAAAATACTGAAATAAAATTAGTGGTGCTCAAATCATGAGCATACATTTTTAAAGCCTCTTTATTTTGGACAGGAGGCATTGTTTGGTTTTGGGGGCTACAATTTATCTGAACCAAGAAAGCATATTTGGGTAAATTTATCCTTGTGTGAATTGTACATAGCTGAATATACAATCAACTGTGACATTAGGGGGGTTTTTTGTTTGTTTGTTTGTTTTGACCCTTTTTAAAAATTTTATTTAATTTTTATTGAGACAGAGTCTCACCATGTTGCCTTTGGCTGTGACATTAGTTTTTAACTCATTATCGATTTATTAATAAAAGAGTTTTGTCACTTGGTAATAGATAACATATTAGCTGAATTCAAAGTTTGTGAAATATGTATATTCTATTATTAAAAATGTATTTATTAGCATATAGTACTAATTTAGCCTAGTTTATATAATCCAAACATATTTTTTCTTCCCATAAATAATAATTTAAAACATCTACTAGTTTATGTAATCCAAACATATTTTTCTTCCCATAAATAATAATAATTTAAAACATCTACTCTTATATCATGGGCTTTAAATGCAGGGCAATCTACTACTTATGATGCCACATCAGCTACTGCAAAGGCGGCTCATGTGTCACTGTTTCAATGCTAGCTCAGGGCAGTAGCATCTTTGGCTTTGCACATAGGGGGTTATAGCTGTCACACGGTGTCACAACACAACAGGATGTTAGAATCAGTGTTGTTACTAAATAATAAGTTTAGAATAATTTTTTCTAGGGCATGGGGGTAACTAATACAGAGTGCAGACCATACCAGAATAGCCTCTCTACCTGCATTCTAAAAAGCTTCCTGGAATGATGCCCCAGCTAAATACCCAGAGACTCTCACAAGAGGCAAGAAATGACACTTAGCCAACAGTCCATGTCACCTTATCACAGGCCGAAGGACTATGGCCTTGGCAGTGTAGTCAGTGGTGTGATTTCACAGTAACTTCCATGTTCTTTTTCATTTTTCTGATGGATGAAATTTTAATACAGAAGAAGCCCAAGGTGAACAAAGAAAGTCAAATAGTGTATTTACATCGTGCTGTGATCAAGATGCCATGAACATTTCTCTTTGTACTGAAGGCAATGTGTTAATCTAAATTGTATTTATAAACATTCTAGGAACATTAATACAAACCCATGAGAACAATAAACTCTGCGTATTATTTTCACAATTAGCTATAAATTATGTGTGCTTATTTTTCAATAGTACATACCACATACCTGAAAAATATTACCTGGAAAGGGGCAATCCAGGGAAGACTATTCAAGATTCTTTTTATGAAATAAGGTTTGACATTTTACATTTTGGGTTAGTATAAGTTAGGGTATTTATTTCTTCTTTATAAAGTAACAGGATTTTTTTGAGATCTTAAAATAGGTTAACTTTATTATAAAAACATTTCTAAACCACTGGTAAGAAGGGAAAATGCTATGACTTTATTAGGGAATTTCAAATGTACCTGTGGAAACATGAACATGACTGTCATGCAGGCTGCAAGAACAAAAGCATTAGAGAATCTTCTGATTCTGTGGGGTCAGCCTAGTTTTTCTATATGTTTTTTTTTTTGGGGGGGGGGAACAGAATTTCCAACTGTGCCAAGTAACAATAATAACTGAAGCAATTGTTCACATGTTCACATTCTATGGCTGCTTTCTTGCCACAATGACAGGACTGGAGTAGCTATGCAAGGATTATATGGCCCACAAAGTCTAAACTACAAGCATACTCCGGAGATACTGCAGGTGGGATTCCAGACCAGCAATGAGGTGAATGCTGCAATAAAGCAAGTCACACAATTTGGGGGGTTCTAAGTGCATATGAAGGTTATGTTATACTATCCTGTAGTCTATTAAGTCTACAATAGCATTATGTCTTAAAAAAAACCAATGAACATACCTTAATTTAAAAGTACTACTTAAAAATGCTAATGATAATGCTTAAAGTCACCTGCACTCTCCCCTAAGTTCTCCCGAGGTAATTCAACCGAATGCCCAAGTCCAAAAAAACCCAAAACAACCCACAGGGAAGGCCTTCCCTGACTGCAATCTTGCTGCTGTTGTAGTTACAGCTGTGACAATCTCAGACCAATAGCAAACACTTTGCCAGTTCTCCACTGCTTTTGTCCTCCTCTTGGGGTCTAAAAGTCTCTCGCCATCTCCCTGCATCCCCAAGGGGATGTTTCTGGGCAGAACACACAAACTAAAGATGCATGGAGTATTCTCTCCCCAATCTCACCGTGCCCTGTTGTAAAGAAGCTGTTATTCAGCTGCCATCTTGCCCTGGATCAAAACTTTAAAATTCTTCTGACAGTCTTTGTTTTCCTCTGCCAGACAAGGAGGTAACCCTGTTGTTTTGTTTTTACTTCTCTAGACTTTGGGTTTCTGGGTGGAAAAATACAATCTTTAAAATCTAACATAGCATTAGCACAGATTTTTTTAAGATCACAGGCAAAGAAACATTTCATTTCGGGGAAAGGATAATTTGTATAAAGGGAAGTGTTGAATTTGAATTCTTACATATTTAAAAAATTTAACCCATGTACCCAGAGACAGAAATGATTTGGGGCTTAGGGAAAAAAAAACCACAGATAATTTGAAATTCATGGCTTATTATTTGATTTAAAGTCCTATTTTTCTTGTGAGATTTGCTCTTATTACCATAGATTTATGTTTTCATAAAATTAAGATCATACTGTGTTTAAACAAATACTTCATTTTTGTAGGGCCAAAAAAAAAAAAAAGATGTACAGGTGAAATATTTAAGTGATTTGAAAGATGCTCAACATCAATAGCCATTAGAAGTAAAACTAAATCACACAATAAGTGCTTGAATTGATTTTCTAAATTCATAAATTACTATTTTTAGTACATTTGAATTAATCAATTATTACATTTAGCAAGAGATAACAATATAACTATAATAAGCTAAATCCAAACACGAAAAATAAGTCTAATGTAAAAACAAGTAACATTTATTTTTGTTTTTGTCTCTTGTTTCTGGCTCTGACAACTAGTTACTCCTAGTATGTAGCTATTTCAGAAAAAAAAAAAAAAAGACCCCCGCTTCGTCTTTAAAAAGAAGTCAAATAATAAATTTCAACTTTTTCTGTAGCCTTCTCCTACCCCCCCCCCCCCAAAATCATCCATCCTAGAGTGCTTCCATTATCTTGCTGGTAAATTCTACAAAGAGTGCAATTTGTCCATTGACATCTCTGTGGGAACTTTAAATATGGTTAGAAAAACAAGAATGTTCAAAGCAGTTGGAAAAGCAGTAAATTGCCTAAGGATTCCAGTCTAGATTATTTTGCTGAAAAATTCTACTTCCTAAAAGTCAACAGGTCAAAATAACTCACAGTTGGAGATGAGGGTCTTCAGAAAATGACGCTTTCGCTTCCTCAGGCAGCAGATGTGGCCCTGGATGGTCTCAATCGCTTCCTTGATGGCTTTAATGCTCAGGCTGTGGAGCTGACTCGAGTTCGCAGCTGCTTTTTCCTGTCTTCTGGACGAAATTGAAGCGATGTTCGTCGTATTCCCTGGCATCTTCCACACTTCCCCCAGCGGTATTTTGAAGGGCTTTCTCCAGAATCACGTGTGCGTCAACCATCTAGACTATTCATAGTTACTGCGTTCATGTTCTGCACCACACGGATGATTAATATCTCAAGCCTCCTCGCCTCCGCGGAACCTCAAAGGACGCCAAACACTTTCGCATATACTCCAACTGGCAGCGGAGTCGTCTGCTCGGCTTTATCTCTGTCAAGCCAATGCCGGGCCTCGATTGGCTTCGAGGGCATGTCATCAATTTTGTAAAAAATGCAATTTCGAGTCCTCTCTGCATGTTTGATTATTCCCACAATGACATCCTAGGAAACTACAACTTCTCTAACCTTGAACACATTATCAACCAGAGTGGCGGTGAGCAGCTGGTTTATACAGCAAAGTATAACTTTTCTTCATTTCGAGCTTCGGTCTACGGGTCTTCCTCGCTGGACCTGCACTTTCCTCAGATGGGCGGTCACTGCCACTCTTAGCCCCACCCTCAGCAGAAACACTCCCACAGCTTTCAAACCCCCTGTTACTCATCTTAAGGATAGCTGAGGAAACACAGGTGACCTTTGGTCTCATCAGGAAGCTGCACAGACTGGTCTGGCGCTCCAACCAGGGCTACTTCCACTTGCTGGGGGGCTTAGTGACGCAACCAGCTGGCGCCACACGTGTAGCCAATCACCTACCAGATTGCAGCTGCCTCCAGCCAATCAGGGCCTGTCAGGTTCTCACCTGATCCTATAACTCTTTGGGGCGTGCTAGCAGCTACGAAGTCCTCCCAACCAAGTTACCCATGGGTAATTTCAAGCCTTTATTGCCTTCTTCATAAAAATGAATTTTTACGAATCCCACCCCATTTATTTCTGAATGCTGCAACTGCTCAAGTTTGAAATCACAAAGCCCTCAGAAATAAATATAAAATAATTATCTAAGTACACAACTAGATCCAGGTAAACATGGATATTTAACTCCTGGCTTTATATTTTATATGATCAAAAAGATATTAAATAATAAAATAATGTTCATATTCTTTTTTTTAAAATGCTAATGATAATCTAAGCCATCCATGAGTCATAATCTTCTGCTGGTGTAGGGTCTTGCCTCGATGCTGACAACTGCTGACTGGTCAGGAGGGTAGTTGCTGAAGGTTAGGGTAGCTGTGGCCATTTCTTAAAATAAGACAAGAGGAAAAGATTGCCAGTCCCCTCCACTGAGGTGAACATTGAGCCATCAAGGAGAACAAGAAAGAGTCTCCAGAAATAATCTAGGAACTCTCTAGATGGGCCAAATCAGAAGTGAAGATCTCAAAATTCATCTACTTCAAATACAGGCACCGAAATTACTGGTTTGGGGGCTGTGACTATCAACAGCCTCATTCTGTGAGGGCCTGTTATAAAGGGGGTTCAGAGTTAACTAGGTGATGTGTACAATTCTTTCTAATTTGAATGTTCTGCAATTCCAGAATCCCTGGTGGCAGCTTCATTCTTGCAATAATAAGAAATAATAAGTTGGGGAGGGAACAAATTGATGAAAAAATGACTTCTTATAACTTTTAAAAACTCTTTACAATATCAATTTTTGTAACAAACCTGCTTTAAAATGGAAGGAAATAATACACCATGATCATTCCAATAATGTTATTCTGAGGTGGTAATTTGAGGCAAGGATTGTGTTTTCTAGGAATTTAAAGATTTACAAATAAAACTCTAAAATATGTACATATTATTTTTGCTTACCCAAGGTCAGAATTTTTTATTAAGCGCATCTCTATTAGTTGGACAATCTATACAATATATATATTTTTTAATTTAAACATTTTCCAAATTGAGCAAAAGAATTCCATGATTACATTTTTTATGTGTAACAAACCCTCATGAAATTGTGCTTGCTGAAAATAAAACCAGACTAATTAGTTGATTAAAAAAACAAGAATAAATAATTTTTTGAGTGAAGTTAACTATTTTCAGGTATCAACTGCATTTTGTTATGTAGAACACACTAAATATTGCCTCAAAGGCACCAAATGTTAGGGATAGATATGCCTATTTTGGAAGTCAGAATGAATAAAACCATTTGTTCTTTTAAATATTTCAAATACTTAATATCAAATAACATTTGCACTATTATTTTGCATAATCTCCATTAGATGGATTTGTTCAGCAAAGACAAATTTAAAGCTAAATCATACCAAATGCTGGCTTAGTGATTTTTAAATAAGTTTTTAACAGCCAGTCCTTCAGCCCCCATTGAAAGGGAATGACAAGTTTCAGGGACCATCTCCATATAGCCAGGCTGCCCTGGGTTGTATAAACCAAAGTTGGGCTGTGCTGAATGGAAAATGAGGCAGGAGAGTCAGTGTTCTTCTGCTCCACGAACATCTATTGATTCCCCAACTCTTGGTGCTGAGCTCTGCACCAGACCTCAGACCTCCAAAGATGACCAAGACACAGTTATTGTCCTTATTTGGACAGTCAACTATAGTTCTCACACTTTCTCTATATTTCTCCCTGGAAAAACTCTCCAGAATTATTTCCCATTTGTCTGATTATTCTGTCCCACCTGGTTTTGCCAATCACTCCCAATGACCATCCAAATTCACAGGAGAAGTTCCCAACATCTTTCCACATGCCCTTCCTGGTCTCCTAGATGGAGAGCGCATCCTGCTGACACAGTAGCATGTAGGTCAGTTGTCTACTGCTAACTTAAGGCTACATAACAAGCAATCATACAGCTATAAGAGATTATAACAATCCACATTTATTCAGCTCATGGATCTCTGGGGTTAAATTGATCTGGTGGCAACAATTGAAGCCAAGCTGTGGTTGGTAGATGGATTTGCTGGCTCAGGCTGGGCTTGTTCACAAGTCTAGGGGATCAACTAGCTGTTGGTTGATCTAAGACCACCTAGATCATCAACCAGCAGGCTGGCTCAGGGCACGTCCTCCTCAGGAAGATGACAGAGGGCAAGAGTGTGCTCAACAATGCAAGTGCCTTTCAGGTTTCTATTTGTATCACATCAGCTCAACATCCCATCACTGAGGTAGGTAGCATAGCCACGCACAGTGTCAGAATGAAAGGGTATATAAAGTGACAAGGCCAATGGTATAAACGCAGGGACAGGTAAAGGACTGGGACCATTTTGCAATCTACAATGCATGTGAACAGAACTCAGGAAGAACCCCCAATCTAAATTCTTTTTATTAAAAATATATGGAAATCAGTGAACAAGAATGATTTTGTGCAAAAACATTGTCCCCTTAGAAAATCTTAACAGAATTATGAACTCCATCTGCTGAACTTAGTCTTGGTTTCTCCTTTCATGGAACCTCTTAAGTTCAGGACAGAAGGACAAGGGCATCTTGGAAGCAAATATAGGTCCCAGGGTGGTGGTTACCCTTGGGGCATTAACATAGCAGGAAATTTGTCATTTCTCATTTGTCACTTGGTTACTAGAAGTAGGTCAAAAGTCAATAGCAATCACCAATTAAAATTAAAAGAAAGGGGCCCACATTGTGTCCACCTACAGAAAAATACTGCACTTCCCGTTCCGGCAACTGAAGCTTACCCAGTAAGTGCAATTGATGCTGCAGCCCCATCCCTTTAGAGAAATAACTCCATGTAACTCATATCCTTTGGAGAAAGTGAACTGAGGCCAACTAAATGAGATTGAAGTAATCTGGACTAAGTCCCTGAGTGTGTGAATGTTGACAGTGTTGAGGGAGTAGAGGCCTCAGGAGCCCGTGTAGCCCTTGATGATAGACATTGACTGTGCCCTTCCTTCCTTCCTTCCTTCCTTCCTCTCCTTCGTTGTGGTAAAGAACACATAATATGGTTCAGCACCCATAGCTCAGTGGTTAGGGCACCAGCCACATATACCCAGACTGGCCAGCTAAACAACAATGACAACTGCAACAAAAAATAGCTGGGTGTTGTGGCAGGTGCCTGTAGTCCCAGCTACTTGGGAGGCTGAGGCAAGAGATTCACTTAAGCCCAGGAGTTTGAGGTTGTTGTGAGCTGTGATGCCACAGCACTCTACCAAGGGTGACACAATGAGACTCTGTCTCAAAAAACAAGAACATATAATATGATATCTATGCTCAAAATTGTAAGTGTACAGTACAGTGTCATTAACTATAAACACAACGCAGCACAATAGCTCTCCAGAACTTTTCCATCTTGCCTGACTAAAACTCTGTACCCAATGAGCAAAAATGCCCCCTCTCTTCAGCCCCCAGTGTCCACCATTCTATTTTTTGTCTCTGTGAGTCTATTTCAGATATTTCATGTAAGTGAGGTTATGCTGTATTTGGTTTTCTGTATTTGGCTTATTTCACTTAGCATGATGTCAAGTTTCATCCATGTTGTAGGGTCTGACAAGATTTCTGCATTTTTTTTAATATAGCTGAATAGTATTTGACTGAGTATATGTATCACATTTTCTTTTTTTAAGAAGAATTTATTTATCTATTTCAGATTAATATGGGGGTACATACAATTAGATTACATAGTTTGCTTTCATAGGGTTAAAATCCAAGTCGTAGGTGTGTCCTTCACCCAGGAAGTGGAATATACCGGCATTGTGTCTGTTGGGTGGGAATTTACCCATCCTCTTCCCCCTTTATCCTCTACTTGAATTTCATTGAGTTTTTTTCTCATGTGAGCATATAGGTGTCTATCTACTAGTTCCAATTTAATACTGAGTACATGTGGTGCTTGTTTTTCCATTCTTGCGATACTTTGCTTAGGAGAATTGTCACCAGTTCTATCCAGCTTTTTGCAAAAGATATAAAAATCCACATCATTTTTTATTGCTGAATAATATTTGTGGTATACATTTAAAGATTACAATTAAAGATTTACAAATAAAATTTGTAAATTACAATTTATTAATCCATTCATGTATTGAAGGGCACTTGGATTGTTTACACATCTTTGCGATGTGAATTGTACTGTTATAAACACGCACATGCAAATGTCTTTATGATAAAATGCCTTTTTTTCATTTGGCTAAATGCCTAGTAGAGGGATTGCAAGGTCAGATGGTAAGTTTCCTTTTAGTTCTTTGAGGAATCTCCAGAGATGCTGTACTAGTTTGCAGTCCCACCAACAATGCATGAGTATTCCTTTCTCTCTGCATCCAGTCCAACATCAATTGTTTTGGGACTTTGTAAGGTAGGCCATTCTCACAGGGATTAAGTTATATCACAATGTGGTTTTGATTTGCATTTCTCTAATGATTAGGGATGAAGTGTTTTTACATGTGTTTGTTGACCATTAATCTATCATCATAAGAAAAGTTTTTGTTCATTTCTCTTGACCAGTTTTTAATGGGGTTGTTTGATCTTTGTTGTTGATTTGCTTGAGTTCTTTGTAGATTCTGGTTATCAGGTCTTTGACAGATGTGTAGCATGCAATATTTTCTCTCATTCTGTAAGTTGTCTCCTTACTTTATTGTTTGTCTTTAGCTGAATACCATATTTTCTTTAACCATTCACCTATTGATGAATATTTAGGTTGTTTCTATTTCTTGGTGCTTATGAACAATGCTACAATAAGCATAGGGCTGCAAATAACTCTTTAAGCTTCCGATTTCACTTTTTTTGGTTAAATACCTAGAAATGGGATTGTTAACTCATGTGGTGGTAGTTCTATTTTTAATTTTTTGAGGAACCTCCTTATTGTTTTCCATAGTGGTGGTACCAATTTACATTCCCACCAACAATGTATAAGTGTTCCAGTTTTTCCACATCCTCACCAACACTTGTTCATTTCTGTTTGTTTTTTGTCTCTTTATAATTGCCATCCTAATAGGTGTGAAGTGATTCCTCATTGTGACTTTGATTTGCATTTCTCTGATGAATAGCAGTGTTGAGCGTTTTTTTACAGACTACGCCTTATGACATTGATTTTTTAAATTATTGAAAAAAGAATAAAATCTTAGTTTGTGTTCCCAGGAGACCCAAATACAATAGTAGTTTTGCTTTTAATACTGCTTAGATACTTAAAAACAATACAAAAAAAATAAAAGTACATGTTAGTGCCATGCAGAAAACTTCAAAAATTCCTAGAGAAAAAAAGGGGAAACAAAAGAAATTCACACTATGGAAGTAAATGGGTTGTGCCTGTTGAATCAGCAGGGTCACTTTGACATGTGGATATATGCTACATACTAGCCTCCCACTCAGGACAGTCTATATCAAATGGGCAACATGAAAATGCAAAGCCTCTTATTCTAAAATCACTAAGAATTCCAAGATAGTAATTCAGAGCATTTAATCAAGGGCTAGGCTTTCTACATAGAGGGCCTTGTGTGACCACACAACTCCGGCACACATGAAGCCAGCCTGGCCTCCACTTTTTCCCACCCAGTAAAAAAGAAACCTCTTTCTTTATTTTGGGCACCTGCCAAATATCAGGAAAAAAAAAATACACATAACCAGCTCCATACTCCTAAAGAACTGGCAGGAGTAATAGTTAAGGCCCTTAAAACATAATTGAGGGAGAGTCTACAAATTGCACTTGCTGAAATCAAGCTTTTTCTAGAAAATTCTCAGGGATCACTTAGCTTCAACACCCAGACATTCACTTTGAGGCTAGAGTTTGACGGTCATCCAGAACCATGCTGTGAAGCAGAGTTACTTCCCTTCGTGCCATAATGAAATTCTTGGCAATCATTGCTAGGAGAGAAAAGTCACTGAGGGTTAGACAAGCACATGGTATCCCCAGTCAACATGAACACACAGTTCATGGGAGACCTCAGGAAGAAATCAACCCTGGCCTTCCTACACTGTATATGACTTATTAACCTTAAGTGATGAAATGGTCATAAAAGTCAGAAAGGAGGCAGTGCCTGTGGCTCAAAGGAGTAGGGCGCTGGCCCCATATGCCAGAGGTGGTGGGTTCAAGCCCAGCTCCAGCCAAAAACTGCAAAAAAAAAAAAAAAAAAAAAGTCAGAGGGGTGGCACTGTGGCTCAAGGAGTAGGGCACCGGCTCCATATACCAGAGGTTCAAATCCAGCCCCCCAAAACTGCAAAAAAAAAAATAAAATTAAAAAAAAGTCAGAAAGGAATTTCAATGAACAATGGGAAGTCATCTTTCCTAAGTGCCTGCAATTAGCAATGGTCCTAAGAATTTCACAATATGGAAATGTACATTTTGAGAAACACAGATTTTAGGGCTCATGACTTTAATAATCAGAGGAACTTTCCTTTACCCTGCAATTTATAAAATGAGCTGTTGGCCTTTGCATCTATTATTGTTGTCACAAGATTTATTTTCTCTAAAAATGCTTTTATTTATTAAGAAAACATCACCAGCAGTGCAGTCAGATCCTGGTTGATTTATTCTTGATTCTACAAATTACATTAATGACATAATTAATAACTTTAATATAAAAACTATGGCTGTCAGACAAGCACATCACCTAATCAATGGGAACAAATCATTTTCTCTTATGTTTAATGATTCTCTCAAGAGTGAATTTAAGAAAACAGAAGAGTCAATTAATGAGGAGGATGCTTCTATTGTCTCTTTTATCAGCAGAAATGAAAAAGGTTTTCTTTATTGTGTAAATTTCAGCCATTGGAAATCAATTTTTGTACAGAGAGGGAGGGGGATATATGAAATTGACTCCAACGCCTGGTTTTTATGTTGTAAGATGCCAGCGGAACCTAAAATTATTGCTTACTGTGGCTTTTTGTGACTATCCAAATACTCTGAAAATCAAGATCAACTTCTTTTATAATAGGAAAATTCTCATTCTTTAAATCATGTCATAAAAACATGTAATAAGGATCCTAAGGTGTCAGTCCTCTCTATAGTCCCACTCTGACTTTGTCATGTGTCAGTTGGATCTTTGGAAAGACAGAAAGTGTCCTGTCAGCTATGTGGCGGGTGGTGGGGTTTAGTGAGGTTTGCAGACTCAGAGCTTCTGGATAGTCTTAAACACTTGTGTATGGTTTGAACTGGTCTGTCACAGCTGTGGAGGATTTCTTTGAACTTGAAGCTACCCAAGAACATGAGATGAAGCTATCAGTTAACTCAGAGTGCCCCTTTGAGACAAAGCCTGGATGCAGAGGCTTTCCTGCTACCTGCCTAGACACCACCAGTGTGGAGGCAGTTGGAAGAGCAATGTAGGAACAAGACAGCAACAAGGCCAATACCCCATGTTAGCTCATTGAAGACGTGGTCTTTCTTCCTACCTTGTCTCTTCTTTAAGCCAAATTCCATCCTATACAATGACTTTCTTACAATTTTTGGTGTAAGGATCTCTCCCTAAATTCTGTCTTGACTTTTTTGCAGTTGCCGTGTGATTTTGCCTTTCCTTCAATATTCCCACTGCCCTCAGATAAGGGTTCTTGTGTCCTTGTCCCCATGCTTCCTACACCATGCAGGGGACATGGCACATACCACAACCAAGTCAACCATCCTAAAGCACAGCCACCAGCCGGCCCTTCCGTTTCACACATCCCACAATGGTCCCCGTGGTCAACTGTCTACCTCTGCATCTCCACTGCCTTCTTACTCGTTTGGGTTTCCAGGGAACATGGCTTCAGGGCAGGACCTCAGCATTGCATTTTCAGAAATTTGATTGTTTCAGCTCACCCAGGGTTTATTCACACTAACTAAAGTCATGAGAGCCTGAGTTGTAAGCCAGAATGAGTTTTCTGTTGTTTTTTTTTAACCATTCTATGAATTTTTAATTAGCAAAAGGCCTATAAAACCGTCCTGCATATCAATTTTAATATTTTAGGGCAATTTTTTTACAAAACTTTTTTACAATTAAATGGATCTGACATATTTAGTACAAACCCTATTTTTTTTTTATTATGGAAGATGTATTTAAGGTATCCTCTTAAGTATTTGTTTATCCATCTTTTTTCCCTCACCTACTATATTTTCTCACATTGTGTAATGTATTTTGATTGCAAACAATTGGGAACTGCTGAATGTGGACCAGGGAGGTCATGATTCATCCCCTCTGTTCCAAATATAGAATAATGATAGACAAAATAGAGGAAGAGGAAACTGGAAATGTAGCCTGGCTTCAAATACAAGGTAAGCATTTCATTGTCAGAAACAACAGAAAATAAAATTGTGAGTGGGCTGAAAATACAAGTCTATTGAGCTCCAACTTCAGAAACAGGAAGCAATGAAAACAAATATGGCTCCTGCAGGGTAAAAGCAGTGATGGTGCTGTACAGGGCATGAGACTGTAAGCATGGCCAGGGCTTTGAACACAGGCCCAAGGTTCTGCTCTCTATCTCCCCAATAAAAGGGGGGGTGAAGTGATGTTTGCAGACTCAGAGCTGCTGGACAGTCTTAGAGCCTTGTCTCTGGTTTGAACTGGTCTGCCGTGGCTATAGGGAAGTCTGGATAAAACTGTTACAGAATCGCAGGTTGCATCTGTAGCATTGAAGAAAACTGCAGGCTTCAGGAAGCTTCCTTAGCAAGGCTTTCAGTTTGGTCGAGCAGACTTTCTGTCTGTTTTGCTAGAGAGAAGCTGCTAAAGCCATGACTAGTAGCACGATTAAATGGTAATTTGAACAAACCACTGGAGACTGAGTGTCCAGAAAGGTTTTCACTCAGAACTGTAACCACTGGATTTCACCAGCTACGCAGTGTTTCCTTTACAGAAAGTGGAGAACATTTTGTAGTGGGATAGTTGGAGGACAGGGGGTTGGATGGTCTTACTGAATAGCGTACTCACATGGCAACAGTGAGGATCAGTCAAAAGACATTTAACTCACGTCTGCCCAGTGGTCAAGGGCTACCCCAGGCCCCCAGTTTCACCAGAAAACACAAATGACAAAAAGAAGCTCCTATTGAGTTTGTACTCTGTGGGGTGGGCCAGGCAATAATAAAGCAGTGACTCCGTTAAAAAGACGTAAACTGCTTAGCTTATGTGATGGAAATTATAAAATGAAAACATAATCAATTTGTCAAATGTTTACATAGGAAAAATCATAAAGGCAAGAGACAAGTGAAAAACTGGGAAACTATGTGGAATGTATATGAGAAATGGCTAATTTCATTCATACAAAGAGCTGATGTGAGTTCATTAAAAAATTTCTGTTCTTAGTGATTCTCTTAGCAAGTACTTGAAAGAGCTTCTTTTTTAAGGTTAATTGAGGGTAATAGAATTAAGTTACAATGTTTGCATTTGTTAGGTAGAGTCCCTCTTGTAATTGTTCCAGCTCCAAGAGGTGTCCCATATACCCTAACACTGTGCCCATTAACTGGTAGCACACCCATCCCCCTCCCTCTTTCCCTCTCCACGCTCCCTCATTCTCCCACTCCCTACCTTGAATTCATTTGAGTTTTTCTCTTATGTGGGCATGTATTAGATGGTCTATTGGCTTCATATTAGAATTCAGTACATTGGATTCTTGCTTCTTCATTCTTGTGATACTTTACTAAGAAGAATGTGTTCCACCTCCATCCAGGTTAATACAAAAGATGTAAAGTCTCCACCTTTTTTAATGGCTGAATAGTATTCCATGGTATACATATACCACAACTTGTTAATCCATTCCTAGGTTGGTGGGCATTTATGTTGTTTTCACATTTTAGCAATTGTAAATTGAGCTACGATAAGTAGTCTAGTGCAAATGTCCTTATGATAAAATGATTTTTTCTTCTAGGTGAAAGAACTTTTTTTTCCCAAGTATGAGAGTGCATTGGACTAAAATGGCAATTTCAATTTGCATTTCCAAAAGAATTTTATTCCAAATGAGTTGCATATTTTGACTTCTAAAGTGAAATTATTGCAAAAGTATCATTCATGATCTATCTATGGCCAAAAGAAGATGGGCTTGGTGAATTCACAATTGGTTAAAATATTTTTCCTATTTATATTAATTAAGATCAATGCAGCCTAGAAGGAGAAGATAGCACTAGCCTTTGAATGTAGTTTCATCTGCTCGATAGTTTGATTACATTTTTGGACTAGAATAAAATAGGCATGGCTTACTAGATTCAGCAATTGCCCAAAGATGGCAAGATAGTTAATATACTAAACATCAAATACATATTCAAATTGTTTTTGTCAGTTTGGAACAATCAACAAGCTAATAAGATAGAATTCAGTTGGAATAAACATAAAGTTCTTCAATGAAGTTTAAAAATGCCTGAACAACTAGGAAGACTGAAAGACTGAAAACAACAGAAAGACTCCCAAGCTACAGGCAATTAAAATTGTTTCAGGGTGTTAATTTAATGACAATTGCAATACCAGCCAATAGACAAGAGTGCCAGAAGAGCTAATGAGATCTGGAATCACATTAATAGAGATATGTCATCCAGAATAAAAATAGTTATAGTCCCAC